>NW_026734393.1:300000-503884 GCF_949786415.1 Peromyscus eremicus
ACCAGAAACTGCATGTGTATTTCAACTCCATTAGGACTGGGAAACAAACGCGAGCTCACCTTACAAGAAACACACTCTGCTTTGAGAAAAGAGCCCTCTTCTACTCTAAAGTGTTTCCTATAGGGCCAAAACAGTGAGCTTGATCAGAACAAAAGAACTGTGCTTCCTACACACACGGTCATATCTAGTTCAATTCTGCTTAGGAAACTGAGAAGAATAGTAGATCCTCTTCAGTCCAATACACTGCACTTGCTGGGACCAGACCACGAGTGCTATTTGCACTGTGTATGGCAATGGGAGCGCAATAGTGACTTTCCTTACCAGAAAACAACTCTTGCTCGTAGGACCAGAAAACTGCATGTGATTCAACTCCATATAGGACTGGGAAACAAACGCTAGCTCGCCTTACAAGAAACACACTCTGCTTTGAGAAAACAGCACACTTCTACTCTACTGTGTTTCCTATAGGGCCAGAACAGTGAGCCTGCTCAGAACAAAAGAACTGTGCTTCCTACACACGGCCATATCTAGTTCAACTCTGCTTAGGAACCTGACAAGAAACTGTAGACCCTCTTCAGTCCAATACACTGTACATGCTGGGAACAGACGCGAGTGCTATTTGCTATGTGTATGACAATGGGAGCACAATAGTGACTCTTCTAACCAGAAAACAACTCTTGCTCGTAGGGACCAGAGACTGCATGTGATTCAACTCCATTTAGGAGTAGGAAACAAACACTAGCTCGCCTTACAAGAAACACACTCTGATTTAGAGAGAAAAGCACTCTTCTATCTACTGTGTTTCCTAAGAGTCTGAACAGTGAACTTGCTCAGAACAAAAGAACTGTGCTTCCTACACACACGGCCATACCTAGTTCAATTCTGCTTAGGAACCTGACAAGAACCGGAGATCCTCTTCCGTCCAATACACTGTACTGCTGGGAACAGAAAACAGCTATTTGTACTGTGTATGGCAATGGCAGCGCAATAGTGACTCTTCTTACCAGAAAACAACTCTTGCTCGTAGGACCAGAAACTGCATGGGATTCAACTCCATTTAGGGACTGGGAAACAAACGCTAGCTTTGCCTTACAAGAAACACACTCTGCTTTTGAGAAAAGAGCACTCTTCTACTCTACTGTGTTTCCTTGGTGTCCAAACAGTGAGCTTGCTCAGAACAAAAGAACTGTGCTTCCTACACACACGGACTATATCTAGTAAAACTCTGCTTAGGAACCTGACAAGAACAGTACATCCTCTTCAGTCCATTACACTGTACTGCTTGGAAGAGACAACAGTGCTATTTGTCCTGTGTAGGGAAATGGCAGCGCAATAGTGACTATTCTTACCATAAAACAACTCTTGCTCGTAGGACCAGAATCTGCATGAGATTCAACTCCATTTAGGACTGGGAAAGAAACGCTAGCTCGCCTTACAAAAAACACACTCTGCTTTTGAGAAAAGAGCACTCTTCTACTCTACTGTGTTTCCTATCGGGTCCAAATAGTGAGCTTGCTCAGAACAAAACAACTGTGCTTCCGACACACACCGCCATATCTAGTTCAATTCTGCTTAGGAACCTTACAAGAACAGTAGATCCTCTTCAGTCCAATACACACTGCACTTGCTGGGAACAGACGCAAGTGCTATTTTCCCTGTGTATGACAATGGGAGCACAATAGTGACTCTTCTTACCAGAAAACAACTCTTGCTCGTAGGACCAGAAACTGCATGAGATTCAAATCCATTTAGGACTGGGAAACAAACGCTAGCTCACCTTACAAGAAACACACTCTGCTTTTGAGAAAAGAGCCCTTTCTACTGTAAAGTGTTTCCTATAGGGCCAAAACAGTGAGCTTGATCAGAACAAAAGAACTGTGTTTCCTACACTCACGGTCATATCTAGTTCAATTCTGCTTAGGAAACTAACAAGAATAGTAGATCCTCTTCAGTCCAATACACTGCACTTGCTGGGAACAGACGCGAGTGCTATTTGCACTGTGTATGGCAATGGGAGCGCAATAGTGACTTTCCTTACCAGAAAACAACTCTTGCTCGTAGGACCAGAAACTGCATGTGATTCAACTCCATATAGGACTGGGAAACAAACGCTAGCTCGCCTTACAAGAAACACACTCTGCTTTTGAGAAAACAGCACTCTTCTACTCTACTGTGTTTCCTATAGGGCCAGAACAGTGAGCCTGCTCAGAATAAAATAACTGTGCTTCCTACACACGGCCATATCTAGTTCAACTCTGCTTAGGAACCTGACAAGAACAGTAGACCCTCTTCAGTCCAATACACTGTACATGCTGGGAACAGACATGAGTGCTATTTGCCCTGTGTATGACAATGGGAGCACAATAGTGACTCTTCTTACCAGAAAACAACTCTTGCTCGTAGGACCAGAGACTGCATGTGATTCATCTCCATTTAGGACTAGGAAAAAACACTAGCTCGCCTTACAAGAAACACACTCTGATTTAGAGAAAAAAGCACTCTTCTACTCTACTGTGTTTCCTAAGAGGTCTGAACAGTGAACTTGCTCAGAACAAAAGAACTGTGCTTCCTACACACACGGCCATACCTAGTTCAATTCTGCTTAGGAACCTGACAAGAACAGTAGATCCTCTTCAGTACAATACACTGTACATGCTGGGAACAGATGCGAGTGCTATTTGCCATGTGTATGACAATGGGAGCACAATAGTGACTCTTGTAACAAGAAAACAACTCTTGGTCGTAGGACCAGAAACTGCATGTGATTCAACTCCATTTAGGACTAGGAAACAAACACTAGCTCGCCTTACAAGAAACACACTCTGATTTAGAGAAAAAAGCACTCTTCTACTCTACTGTGTTTCCTAAGAGGTCTGAACAGTGAACTTGCTCAGAACAAAAGAACTGTGCTTCCTACACACACGGCCATACCTAGTTCAATTCTGCTTAGGAACCTGACAAGAACCGTAGATCCTCTTCCGTCCAATACACTGTACTACTGGGAACAGACAACAGCTATTTGTCCTGTGTATGGCAATGGCAGCGCAATAGTGACTCTTCTTACCAGAAAACAACTCTTGCTCGTAGGACCAGAAACTGCATGGGATTCAACTCCATTTAGGACTGGGAAACAAACGCTAGCTTGACTTACAAGAAACACACTCTGCTTTTGAGAAAAGAGCACTCTTCTACTTTACTGTGTTTCCTTGGTGTCCAAACAGTGAGCTTGCTCAGAACAAAAGAACTGTGCTTCCTACACACACGGACCATATCTAGTAAAACTCTGCTTAGGAACCTGAGAAGAACAGTAGCTCCTCTTCAGTCCAATACACTGTACTTGCTGGGAACAGACGCGAGTGCTATTTGCACTGTGTATGGCATAGGAGCACAATAGTGACTCGTCTTACCAGAAAACAACTCTTGCTCGTAGGACAAAAAACTGCATGTGACTCAACTCCATTTAGGACTGGGAAACAAACGCTAGCTCGCCTTACAAGAAACACACTCTGCTTTTGAGAAAAGAGCACTGTTCTACTCTACTGTGTTTCCTATAGGGCCAGATCAGTGAGCTTGCTGAGAACAAAAGGACTGTGCTTCCTACACACACGGACCATATCGAGTTCAACTATGCTTTGGAAACTGAAAAGAACAGTAGATCCTCTTCAGTCCAATACACTGTACTTGCTGGGAACAGACGCCAGTGCTATTTGTCCTGTGTATGGCAATGGCAGCGCAATAGTGACTATTCTTACCATAAAACAACTCTTGCTCGTAGGACCAGAAACTGCATGTGATTCAACTCCATTAAGGACTGGGAAACAAACGCTAGCTCGCCTTACAAGAAACACACTCTGCTTTAGAGAAAAGAGCACTCTTCTACTCTACTGTGTTTCCTATAGGGCAAGAACAGTGAGCTTGTTCAGAACAAAAGAACTGTGCTTCCTACTCACACGGGCCATATCTAGTTCAACTCTGTTTGGAAACTGACAAGAACAGTAGATCCTCTTCAGTCCAATACACTGTACTTGCTGGGAACAGACGCGAGTGTTATTTGTCCTGTGTATGGCAATGGCAGCGCAATAGTGACTCTACTTACCAGAAAACAACTCTTGCTCGTAGGACCAGAAACTGCATGTGATTCAACTCCATTTAGGACTGGGTAACAAACGCTAGCTCGACTTACAAGAAATACACTCTGCTCTTGAGAAAAGAGCACTGTTCTACTCTACTGTGTTTCCTATAGGGCCAGAACAGTGAGCTTGCTGAGAACAAAAGGACTGTGCTTCCTACACACACGGACCATATCGAGTTCAACTATGCTTTGGAAACTGACAAAAACAGTAGCTCCTATTCAGTCCAATACACTGTAATTGCTGGGAACAGACGCGAGTGCTATTTGCACTGTGTATGGCAATTGGAGCACAATAGTGACTCTTCTTACCAGAAAACAACTCTTGCTCGTAGGAGCAAAAACTGCATGTGACTCAACTCCATTTAGGACTGGGAAACAAACGCTAGCTCGCCTTACAAGAAACAAACTCTGCTTTTGAGAAAAGAGCACTCTTCTACTCTACTGTGTTTCCTATAGGGCCAAAACAGTGAGCTTGCTCAGAACAAAAGAACTGTGCTTCCTTCACACACGGTCATATCTAGTTCAATTCTGCTTAGGAAACTGACAAGAACAGTAGATCCTCTTCAGTCCAATACACTGCACTTGCTGGGAACAGACGCGAGGGCTATTTGCACTGTGTATGGCAATGGGAGCGCAATAGTGACTTTCCTTACCAGAAAACAACTCTTCCTCGAAGGAGCAGAAACTGCATGTGATTCAACTCTATATAGGACTGGGAAACAAACGCTAGCTCGTCTTACAAGAAACACACTCTGCTTTTGAGAAAAGAGCACTTTTCTACTCTACTGTGTTTCCTATAGGGCCTGAACAGTGAGCTTGATCAGAACAAAAGAACTGTGCTTCCTACACACACGGGCCATATCTAGTTCAACTCTGCTTAGGAAACTGACAAGAACAGTAGATCCTCTTCAGTCCAATACACTGTACTTGCTGGGAAAAGGCGCCAGTGCTATTTGTCCTGTGTATGGCAATGGTAGCACAATAGTGACTCTTCTTACCAGAAAACAACTCTTGTTCATAGGACCAGAAACTGCAGGTGATTCAACTCCATTAGGACTGGTTAACAAACACTAACTCGCCTTACAAGAAACACACTCTGCTTTTGAGAAAAGAGCACTCTTCTACTCTACTGTGTTTCCTATGGGGTACAAACAGTGAGCTTGCTCAGAACAAAAAACTGTGCTTCCTACACACGGACCCTATCTAGTTCAACTCTGCTTATGAAACTGACAAGAACAGTAGCTCCTCTTCAGTCCGATACACTGTACTTGATGGGAACAGATGCGAGTGCTATTTGCACTGTGTATGGCAATGGGGGGGACAATAGTGACTTCCTTACCAGAAAACAACTCTTGCTCGTAGGACCAGAAACTGCATGTGATTCAACTCCATTTAGGACTGGGAAACAAACGCTAGCTCGCCTTACAAGAAACACACTCTGCATTTGAGAAAAGAGCACTCTTCTACTCTACTGTGTTTCCAATGGGGTCCGAACAGTGAGCTTGCTCAGAACAAAAGAACTGTGCTTCCCTCAAACACGGCCATATCTAGATCAATTCTGATTAGGAACCTGACAAGAACAGTAGATCCTCTTCAGTCCAATACACTGTACTTGCTGGGAACAGACGCCAGTGCTATTTGTCCTGTGTATGGCAATGGCAGCACAATAGTGACTATTCTTACGATAAAACAACTCCTGCTCATATGACCAGAAACTGCATGTGATTCAACTCCATTTAGGACTGGGAAACAAACGCTAGCTCGCCTTACAAGAAACACACTCTGCTTTAGAGAAAAGAGCACTTTTCTACTCTACTGTGTTTCCTATAGGGCCAGAACAGTGAGCTTGCTCAGAACAAATGAACTGTGCTTCCTACACACACGGGCCATATCTATTTTAACTCTGCTTAGAAAACTGACAAGAACAGTAGCTCCTCTTCAGTCCAATACACTGTACTTGCTGGGAACAGACGCCAGTGCTATTTGCACTGTGTATTTCAATGGGAGCACAATAGTGACTCTTCTTACCAGAAAACAACTCTTGCTCGTAGGACCAGAAACTGCATGTGATTCAACTCCATTTAGGACTGGGAAACAAACTCTAGCTCGCCTTACGAGAAACACACTCTGCTTTTGAGAAAAGAGCACTCTTCTACTCTACTGTGTTTCCAATGGGGTCCAAACAGTGAGCTTGCTCAGAACAAAAGAACTGTGCTTCCTACACACGGGCCATATCTCATTCAACTCTGCTTAGGAACCTGACAAGAACAGTAGATCCTCTTCAGTCCAATACACTGTACTGCTTGGAAGAGACAACAGTGCTATTTGTCCTGTGTAGGGAAATGGCAGCGCAATAGTGACTATTCTTACCATAAAACAACTCTTGCTCGTAGGACCAGAATCTGCATGAGATTCAACTCCATTTAGGACTGGGAAAGAAACGCTAGCTCGCCTTACAAAAAACACACTCTGCTTTTGAGAAAAGAGCACTCTTCTACTCTACTGTGTTTTCTATAGGGTCCGAACAGTGAGCTTACTGAGAACAAAAGAACTGTGCTTCCTACACACACGGGCCATATATAGATCAACTCTACTCAGGAAACTGACAAGAACAGTAGATCCTCTTCAGTCCAATACACTGTACTTGCTGGGAACAGACGCGAGGGCTATTTGCACTGTGTATGGCAAAGGGAGCGCAATAGTGACTTTTCTTACCAGAAAACAACTCTTGCTCGTAGGACCAGAAACTGCATGTGTATTTCAACTCCATTTAGGACTGGGAAACAAACGCTAGCTCACATTACAAGAAACACACTCTGCTTTTGAGAAAAGAGCCCTCTTCTACTCTAAAGTTTTTCCTATAGGGCCAAAACAGTGAGCTTGATCAGAACAAAAGAACTGTGCTTCCTACACACACAGTCATATCTAGTTCAATTCTGCTTAGGAAACTGAGAAGAATAGTAGATCCTCTTCAGTCCAATACACTGCACTTGCTGGGAACAGACACGAGTGCTATTTGCACTGTGTATGGCAATGGGAGCGCAATAGTGACTTTCCTTACCAGAAAACAACTCTTGTTCGTAGGACCAGAAACTGCATGGGATTCAACTCCATATAGGACTGGGAAACAAACGCTAGCTTGCCTTACAAGAAACACACTCTGATTTAGAGAAAACAGCACTCTTCTACTCTACTGTGTTTCCTATAGGGCCAGAACAGTGAGCCTGCTCAGAACAAAAGAACTGTGCTTCCTACACACGGCCATATCTAGTTCAACTCTGCTTAGGAACCTGACAAGAACACTAGACCCTCTTCAGTCCAATACACTGTACATGCTGGGAACAGACACGAGTGCTATTTGCCCTGTGTATGACAATGGGAGCACAATAGTGACTCTTCTTACCAGAAAACAACTCTTGCTCGTAGGACCAGAGACTGCATGTGATTCATCTCCATTTAGGACTAGGAAAACACACTAGCTCGCCTTACAAGAAACACACTCTGATTTAGAGAAAAAACCACTCTTCTACTCTACTGTGTTTCCTAAGAGGTCTGAACAGTGAACTTGCTCAGAACAAAAGAACTGTGCTTCTTACACACACGGCCATACCTAGTTCAATTCTGCTTAGGAACCTGACAAGAACAGTAGATCCTCTTCAGTACAATACACTGTATATGCTGGGAACAGATGCGAGTACTATTTGCCATGTGTATGACAATGGGAGCACAATAGTGACTCTTCTAACCAGAAAACAACTCTTGCTCGTAGGACCAGAGACTGCATGTGATTCACCTCCATTTAGGACTAGGAAACAAACACTAGATCGCCTTACAAGAAACACACTCTGATTTAGAGAAAAAAGCACTCTTCTATCTACTGTGTTTCCTAAGAGGTCTGAACAGTGAACTTGCTCAGAACAAAAGAACTGTGCTTCCTACACACACGGCCATACCTAGTTCAATTCTGCTTAGGAACCTGACAAGAACCGTAGATCCTCTTCCGTCCAATACACTGTACTGCTGGGAACAGACAACAGTGCTATTTGTCCTGTGTATGGCAATGGCAGCGCAATAGTGACTCTTCTTACCAGAAAACAACTCTTGCTCGTAGGACCAGAAACTGCATGGGATTCAACTCGATTTAGTACTGGGAAACAAACGCTAGCTCGCCTTACAAGAAACACACTCTGCTTTTGAGAAAAGAGCACTCTTCTACTCTACTGTGTTTTCTATTGGGTCCGAACAGTGACCTGCTGAGAACAAAAGAACTGTGCTTCCTAGACACACGGGCCATATCTCGTTCAACTCTGCTTAGGAAACTGACAAGAACAGTAGCTCCTCCTCTGTCCGATACACTGTGCTTGCTGGGAACAGATGCGAGTGCTATTTGCACTGTGTATGGCAAAGGGAACGCAATAGTGACTTTCCTTACCAGAAAACAACTCTTGCTCGTAGGACCAGAAACTGCATGGGATTCAACTCCATTTAGGACTGGGAAACAAACGCTAGCTCGCCTTACAAGAAACACACTCTGCTTTTGAGAAAAAAGCACTCTTCTACTCTACTGTGTTTCCTATGGGGTCCAAACAGTGAGCATGCTCAGAACAAAAAACTGTGCTTCCTACACACACGGAATCTATCTAGTTCAACTCTGCTTAGGAAACTGACAACAACAGTAGCTCCTATTCAGACCAATACACTGTACTTGCTGGGAACAGACGCGAGTGCTATTAGTAATGTGTATGGCAATGGGAGTGCAATAGTGACTTTCCTTACCAGAAAACAACTCTTGCTTGTATGACCAAAAACTGCATGTGATACAACTCCATTTAGGACTGGGAAACAAACGCTAGGTCACCTTACAAGAAACACACTCTGCTTTTGAGAAAAGAGCACTCTTCTACTCTACTGTGTTTCCTATATGGCCAGAACAGTGAGCTTGCTCAGAACAAAAGAACTGTGCTTCCTACACACACGGCCATATCTAGTTCAATTCTGCTTAGGAAACTGACAAGAACAGTAGCTCCTATTCAGTCCAATGCACTGTACTTGCTGGGGACAGACGCGTGTGCTATTTGCACTGTGTATGGCCATGGGAGCGCAATAGTGACTCTTTTTTTACCAGAAAACAACTTTTGCTCGTAGGACCAGAAACTGCATGGGATTCAACTCCATTTCTAACTGAGAAACAAACACTAGCTCGCCTTACAAGAAACACACTCTGCTTTTGAGAAATGAGCACTCTTCTACTCAACTGTGTTTCCAATGGCGTCTGAACAGTGAGCTTGCTCAGAAAAAAAGAACTGTGCTTTCTACACACACGGGCCATATCTCATTCAACTCTGCTTTGGAAACTGTCAAGAACAGTAGCTCCTCTTCAGTCCAATACACTGTACTTGCTGGGAACAGACGCGAGTGCTATTTGCACTGTGTATGGCAATGGGAGCTCAATAGTGACTTTCCTTACCAGAAAACAACTCTTGCTCGTAGGACTGAAAACTGCATGTGATTCAACTCCATTTAGAACTTGGAAATAAACGCAAGCTCGCCTTACAAGAAACAGACTCTGATTTTGAGAAAACGGCACTCTTCTACTCTACTGTGTTTCCTTTGGGGTCCGAAAAATGAGCTTGCTCAGAACAAAAGAACTTTGCTTCCTACACACACGGGTCATATCTAGTTCAACTCTTTTTAGGAAACTTAGAAGAACAGTTGCTCCTCTTCAGTCCAATACACTGTACTTGCTGGGAACAGACACCAGTGCTATTTGCACTGTGTATGGCAATTGGAGCACAATAGTGCCTTTCTTTACCAGAAAACAACTCTTGCTCCTAGGACCAAAAACTGCATGTGATTCAACTCCATTTAGGACTGGGAAACAAACGCTAGCTTGCCTTACAAGAAACACACTCTGCTTTTGAGAAAAGAGCACTCTTCTACTCTACTGTGTTTCCTATGTGGCCAGAACAGTGAGCTTGCTCAGAACAAAAGAACTGTGCTTCCTAAACACACGGCCATATCTAGATCAATTCTGCTTGAGAAACTGACAAGAACAGTAGATACTCTTCAGTCCAATACACTGTACATGCTGGGAACCGACACCAGTGCTATTTGCCCTGTGTATGACAATGGGAGTGCAATAGTGACAATTCTTACCATAAAACAACTCTTGCTCATAGGACCAAAAACTGCAAGTGACTCAACTTTATTTACGACTGGGAAACAAACATTAGCTTGCCTTACAAGAAACACACTCTGATTTGAGAAAAGGGCACTCTTCTACTCTACTGTGTTTCCTATGGGGTCCGAACAATGAGCTTGCTCAGAACAAAAGAACTGTGCTTCCTACACTCCGGGGCCATATCTAGTTCAACTCTGCTTAGGAAACTGACAAGAACAGAAGATCTTCTTCAGTCCAATACACTGTACTTGCTGGGAACAGACGTGAGTGCTATTTGCACTGTGTATGGCAATGGGAGCGCAATAGTGACTCTTCTTACCAGAAAACAACTCTTGCTCGTAGGACCAGAAACTGCATGTGATTCAACTCCATTTCTGACTGGAAAGCAAATGCTAGCTCGACTTTCAAGAAACAAACTCTGCTTTTGAGAAAACGGCACTCTTCTACTCTACTGTGTTTCCTAATGGGTCCGAACAGTGAGCTTGCTCAGAACAAAAGAACTGTGCTTCCTACACACACAGCCATTTCTAGTTCAACTATGCTTAGGAAACTGACAAGAACAGTAGCTCCTCTTCAGTCCAATACACTGTACTTGCTTAGAACAGACAAGAGTTCTGTGTATGACAATGGGACCACAACAGTGACTCTTCTTACCAGAAAACAACTCTTGCTCGTAGTACCAGAAACTGCATGGGATTCAACTCCATTTAGGACTGGGAAACAAACGCTATCTCGCCTTACAAGAAACACAATCTGCTTTTGAGAAAAGAGCACTCTTCTACTCTACTGTGTTTCTTAAGTGTTCCGAACATTGAGCTTGCTCAGAACAAAAGAACTGTGCTTCCTACACACACGGACATATCTAGTTCAATTCTGCTTAGGAAACTGACAAGAAAAGTAGCTCCTCTTCAGTACAATACACTGTACTTGCTGGGAACAGACGCGAGTGCTATTTGCACTGTGTATGGCAATGTGAGCTCAATAGTGACTTTCCTTACCAGAAAACAACTCTTGCTCGTAGGACCGAAAACTGCATGTGATTCAACTCCATTTAGAACTGGGAAATAAACGCTAGCTTGCCTTACAAGAAACACACTCTGCTTTTGAGAAAAGAGCACTCTTCTACTCTACTGTGTTTCTTATATGGCCAGAACAGTGAGCTTACTCAGAACAAAAGACCTGTGCTTCCTACATACACGGCCATATCTAGTTCAATTTTACTTAGGAAACTGACAAGAACAGTAGCACCTCTTCAGTCCAGTACACTGTACTTGCTGGGAACAGACGCGAGTGCTATTTGCACTGTGTACAGCAATGGGAGCACAATAGTGTCTCTCCTTACCAGTAAACAACTCTTGCTCACAGGACCAGGAACTGCATGTGATTCAACTCCACTTAGGACTGGGAAACAAACGCTAGCTCGCCTTACAAGAAACATGCTCTGCTTTTGAGAAAAGAGCACTCTTCTACTCTACTGTTTTTCCTATATGGCCAGAACAGTGAGCTTGCTCAGAACAAAAAATCTGTGCTTCCTACACACACGGACATATCTAGTTCAATTCTGCTTAGGAAACTTACAAGAGCAGTAGCTCCTCTTCAGTCCAATACACTGTACTTGCTGGGAACAGCTGCGAGTGCTATTTGCACTGTGTATGGCAATGGGAGCGCAATAGTGACTTTCCTTACCAGAAAACAACTCTTGCTCGTAGGACCAAAAACTGCATGTGATTCAACTCCATTTAGGACTGGGAAACAAACGCAAGCTCGCCTTACAAGAAACACACTCTGCATTTGAGAAAAGAGCACTCTTCTACTCTACTGTGTTTCCCATAGGGCCAGAACAGTGAGCTTTCTCAGAACAAAAGAACTGTGCTTCCTAGACACACGGGCCATATCTAGTTCAACTCTGCTTAGGAAACTGACGAGAACAGTAGCCCCTCTTCAGTCCAATACACTGTACTTCCTGGGAACAGATGCGAGTGCAATTTGCACTTTGTATGCAAATGGGAGCGCAATAGTGACTTTCCTTACCAGAAAAAAACTCTTGCTCGTAGGACCAGAAACTGCATGTGATTCAACTCCATTTAGGACTGGGAAACAAATGCTAGCAAGCCTTACATGAAACACACTCTGCTTTTGAGAAAAGAGCACTCTTCTACTCTACTGTGTTTCCTATGGGGTCTGAACAGTGTGCTTGCTCAGAACAAAAGAACTGTGGTTCCTACACACACGGGCCATATCTAGTTCAACTCTGCTTAGGAAACTGACAAGAACAGTAGCTCCACTTCAGTCCTATACACTGTACTTGCGGGGAACAGACGCCAGTTCTATTTGCACTGTGTATGGCAATTGGAGCATAATAGTGACTCGTCTTACCAGAAAACAAATCTTGCTCGTAGGACAAAAAACTGCATGTGACTCAACTCCATTTACGACTGGGAAACAAACGCTAGCTCGCCTTCCAAGAAACACACTGTGCTTTTGAGAAAAGAGCACTCTTCAATTCTACTTTGTTTCCTATGTGTTCCCAACAGTGAGCTTGCTCAGAACAAAAAAACTGTGCTTCCTACACACACGGCCATATCTAGTTCAACTTTGCTTAGGAACCTGACAAGAACAGTAGATCCTCTTCAGTCCAATACACTGTACTTGCTGGGAACAGACGCCAGTGCTATTTGTCCTGTGTATGGCAATTGCAGCGCAACAATGACTCTTCTTACCATAAAACAACTCTTGCTCGTAGGCCCAGAAACTGCATATGATTCAACTCCATTTAGGACTGAGAAACAAATGCTAGCTCTCCTTACATGAAATACACTCTGCTTTTAAGAAAAGAGCACTCTTCTACTCTACTGTGTTTCCTATGGTGTCCGAACAGTCAGCTTACTCAGAACAAAAGAACTGTGCTTCCTACACACATGGTCCATATCTAGTTCAACTCTGCTTAGGAAACTGACAAGAACAGTAGCTCCTCTTCAGTCCAATACACTGTACTTGCTGGGAACAGACGCGAGTGCTATTTGCACTGTGTATGGCAATGGGAGTGCAATAGTGACTTTCCTTACTAGAAAACAACTCTTGCTCATAGGACCGGAAACTGCCTGTGATTGAACTCCATTTAGGACTAGGAAACAAACACCAGCTCGCCTTACAAGAAACACACTCTGCTTTAGAGAAAAGAGCACTCTTCTACTTTTCTGTGATTCCTATGAGGTCCGAACAGTGAGCTTGCTCAGAACAAAAAAACTGTGCTTCCTACACACACCGCCATACTTAGTTCAATTCTGCTGAGGTACCTGACAAGAACAGTAGCTCCTCTTCAGTCGAATACATTGTACTGCTGCAAAGAGACAACAGTGCTATTTGTCCTGTGTATGGCAATGGCAGCGCTATAGTGACTTTCCTTACCGGAAAACAACTCTTGCTCGTAGGACCAGAAACTGCATGTGATTCAACTCCATTTAGGACTGGGAAACAAACGCTAGCTCGCCTTACAAGAAACACACTCTGCTTTAGAGAAAAGAGCACTCTTCAACTCTTCTGTGATTCCTATGAGGTCCGAACAGTGAGATTGCTCAGAACAAAAAAACTGTGCTTCTTACACACACCGCCATACTTAGTTCAATTCTGCCTAGGTACCTGACAGGAACAGTAGCTCCTCTTCAGTCCAATACACTGTACTGCTGGAAACAGACAACAGTGCTATTTGTCCTGTGTATGGCAATGGCAGCGCAATAATGACTCTTCTTACCAGAAAACAACTCTTGCTGGTACAACCAGAAACTGCATGTCATTCAACTCCATTTAGGACTGGGAAACAAATGCTAGCTCGCCTTACATGAAACACATTCTGCTTTTGAGAAAAGAGCACTCTTCAATTCTACAGTGTTTCCTATGTGTTCCCAGAGTGAGCCTGCTCAGAACAAAAAAACTGTGCTTCCTACACACACGGCCATATCTATTTCAACTCTGCTTAGGAACCTGACAAGAACAGTAGATCCTCTTCAGTCCAATACACTGTACTTGCTGGGAAGAGACGTGAGTGCTATTTTCACTGTGTATGGCAATGGGAGCGCAATAGTGACTCTTCTTACCAGAAAACAACTCTTGCTCGTAGGACCAGAAACTGCATGTGATTCAACTCCATTTCTGACTGGAAAGCAAATGCTAGCTCGACTTTCAAGAAACAAACTCTGCTTTTGAGAAAACGGCACTCTTCTACTCTACTGTGTTTCCTATGGGGTCCGAACAGTGAGCTTGCTCAGAACAAAAGAACTGTGCTTCCTACACACACAGCCATTTCTAGTTCAACTATGCTTAGGAAACTGACAAGAACAGTAGCTCCTCTTCAGTCCAATACACTGTACTTGCTTAGAACAGACAAGAGTTCTGTGTATGACAATGGGACCACAACAGTGACTCTTCTTACCAGAAAACAACTCTTGCTCGTAGTACCAGAAACTGCATGGGATTCAACTCCATTTAGGACTGGGAAACAAACGCTATCTCGCCTTACAAGAAACACAATCTGCTTTTGAGAAAAGAGCACTCTTCTACTCTACTGTGTTTCTTAAGTGTTCCGAACATTGAGCTTGCTCAGAACAAAAGAACTGTGCTTCCTACACACACGGACATATCTAGTTCAATTCTGCTTAGGAAACTGACAAGAACAGTAGCTCCTCTTCAGTCCAATACACTGTACTTGCTGGGTACAGACGCGAGTGCTATTTGCACTGTGTATGGCAATGGGAACGCAATAGTGACTTTCCTTAACAGAAAACAACTCTTGTTCCTAGGACCCGAAACTGCATGTGATTCTACTCCATTTAGTACTAGGAAAAAAATGCTAGCTCGCCTTACATGAAACACACTCTGCTTTTGAGCAAAGAGCACTCTTCTACTCTACTGTGTTTCCTACGGGGTCCGAACAGTGAGCTTGCTCAGAACAAAAGAACTGTGCTTCCTACACACACGGGCCATATCTAGTTCAACTCTGCTTAGGAAACTGACAAGAACAGTAGCTCCTCTTCAGTCCAATACACTGTGCTTGCTGGGAACAGACGCGAGTTCTATTTGCACTGTGTATGTCAATTGGAGCACAATAGTGCCTCGTCTTACCAGAAAACAACTCTTGCTCGTAGGACAAAAACTGCATGTGACTCAACTCCATTTAGGACTGGGAAACAAACTCTAGCTCACCTTACAAGAAACACACTCTGCTTTTGAGAAAAGAGCACTCTTCTACTTTACTGTGTTTCTTATATGGCCAGAACAGTGAGCTTACTCAGAACAAAAGACCTGTGCTTCCTACATACACGGCCATATCTAGTTCAATTTTACTTAGGAAACTGACAAGAACAGTAGCTCCTCTTCAGTCCAGTACACTGTACTTGCTGGGAACAGACGCGAGTGCTATTTGCACTGTGTACAGCAATGGGAGCACAATAGTGTCTCTCCTTACCAGTAAACAACTCTTGCTCACAGGACCAGGAACTGCATGTGACTCACCTCCACTTAGGACTGGGAAGCAAATGCTAGCTTGCCTTACAAGAAACACACCCTGTTTTTGCATAAAAGAGCACTCTTCTACTCTACTGTGTTTCCTATGTGTTCCCAACAGTGAGCTTGCTCAGAACAAAAAAACTGTGCTTCATACACACACGGCCATATCTAGTTCAACTCTGCTTAGGAACTTGACAAGAACAGTAGATCCTCTTCAGTCCAATACACTGTACTTGCTGCGAACAGACGCCAGTGCTATTTGTCCTGTGTATGGCAATGTCAGCGCAATAGTGACTCTTCTTACGAGAAAAAACTCTTGCTCATAGGACCAGAAACTGCATGTGACTCACCTCCACTTAGGACTGGGAAGCAAACGCTAGCTTGCCTTACAAGAAACACACCCTGTTTTTGCAGAAAAGAGCACTCTTCTACTCTACTGTGTTTCCTATGGGTTCCAAACATGTGCTTGCTCAGAACAAAAGAAATGTGCTTCCTACACACACGGGCCATATCTCATTCAACTCTGCTTAGGAAACTGACAAGAACAGTAGCTTCTCTTCAGTCCGATACACTGTTCTTGCTGGGAACCGACGCGAGTGCCATTTGCACTGTGTATGACTATGGGAGCGCAATAGTGACTTTCCTTACCAGAAAACAACTCTTGCTCGTAGGACCAGAACCTGCATGTGATTCAACTCCATTTAGGACTGGGAAAGAAACGCTAGCTCGCCTTACAAGAAACACACTCTGCTTTTGAGAAAAGAGCACTCTTCTACTCTACTGTGTTTCCTACAGGGCCAGAAGAGTGAGCTTGCTCAGAACAAAAGAAGTGTGCTTCCTACACACACGGCCATATCTAGTTCAACTCTGCTTAGGAACATGACAAGAACAGGAGATCCTCTTCAGTCCAATACACTGTACATGCTGGGAACAGACGCGAGTGCTATTTGCACTGTGTATGACAATGGGAGCAAAATAGTGACTCTTCTTACCAGAAAACAACTCTTGCTCATAGGACCAGAAACTTCATGTGATTCGACTCCATTTAGGACTGTGAAACAAACACTCGCTCGCCTTACAAGAAACACACTCTGCTTTAGAGAAAAGAGCACTCTTCTACTCTTCTGTGATTCCTATGAGGTCCGAACAGTGAGCTTGCTCAGAACAAAAAAACTGTGCTTCCTACACACACCGCCATACTTAGTTCAATTCTGCTTAGGTACCTGACAAGAACAGTAGCTCCTCTTCAGTCCAATACACTGTACTGCTGGAAAGAGACAACAGTGCTATTTGTCCTGTGTATGGCAATGGCAGCGCAATAGTGACTCTTCTTACCAGAAAACAACTCTTGCTCGTAGGACCAGAAACTGCATGTCATTCAACTCCACTTAGGACTTGGAAACAAACGCTAGCTTGCCTTACAAGAAACACTCTCTGCTTTAGAGAAAAGAGCACACTTCGACTCTACTGTGTTTCCTATAGGGCCAGAACAGTGAGCTGGCCCAGAACAAAAGAACTGTGCTTCCTACACACACGGGCCATATCTAGTTCAACTCTGCTTAGGAAACTGACAAGAACAGTAGCTCCTCTTCAGTTCAATACACTGTACTTGCTGGGAACAGATGCGAGTGCTATTTGAACTGTGTATGGCAAGGGGAGTGCAATAGTGACTTTCTTCCCCAGAAAACAACTCTTGCTCGTAGGACCAGAAACTGCATGTGATTCAACTCCATTTAGGACTGGGAAACAAATGCTAGCTCGCCTTACATGAAACACATTCTGCTTTTGAGAAAAGAGCACTCTTCTACTCTACTGTGTTTCCTATGGGGGCTGAACAGTGAGCTTGCTCAGAACAAAGAAACTGTGCTTGCTACACGAACGGGCCATATCTAGTTCAACTCTGCTTAGGAAGCTGACAAGAACAGTAGCTCTTCTTCAGTCCGATACACTGTACTTGCTCGGAACAGATGCGAGTGCTATTTGCACTGTGTATGGCAATGGGAGCGCAATAGTGACTTTCCTTACCGGAAAACAACTCATGGTCGTAGGACCAGAAACTGCATGTGATTCAACTCCATTTAGGACTGGGAAACAAACGCTAGCTCGCCTTACAAGAAACACACTCTGCTTTTGAGAAAAGAGCACTCTTCTACTTTACTGTGTTTCCTATAGGGCCAGAAGAGTGAGCTTGCTCAGAACAAAAGAACTGTGCTTCCTACACACACGGGCCATATGTAGTTCATCTCAGCTTAGGAAACTGACAAAACAGTAGCTCCTCTTCAGTCCGATACACTGTACTTGCTGGGAACAGACGCGAGTGCTATTTGCACTGTGTATGTCAATGGGAGCGCAATAGTGACTTTCCTTACCAGAAAACAACTCTTGCTCGTAGGACCAGAAAATGCATGGGATTCAACTCCATTTTGGACTGGGATACAAACATTAGCTCGCCTTACAAGAAACACACTCTGCTTTTGAGAAAAGAGCACTCTTCTTCTCTACTGTGTTTCCTATGGGGTCCAAACAGTGAGCTTGTTCAGAACAAAAGAACTGTGCTTTCTGCACACACGGGACATATCTCGTTCTACTCTGCTTAGGAAACTGTCAAGAACAGTAGCTCCTCTTCAGTCTGATATACTGTACTTGCTGGGAACAGACACGAGTGCTATTTGCACTGTGTATTGGAAATGGGAGCGCAATAGTAACTCTTCTTACCAGAAAACAACTCTTGCTCGTAGGACCAGAAACTGCATGTGATTCAACTCCATTTAGGACTGGGAAACAAACACTAGCTCGCCTTCCAAGAAACACACTCTGCTTTTCAGAAAAGAGCACACTTCTACTCTACTGTGTTTCCTATAGGGCCAGAACAGTGAGCTTGCTCAGAACAAAAGAACTGTGCTTCCTACAGACACGGACCATATCTAGTTCAAATCTGCTTAGGAAACTGACAAGAACAGTAGCTCCTCTTCAGTCCAATACACGTTACTTGCTGGGAACAGACGCAAGTGTTATTTGCACTGTGGATGGCAATGGGTACGCAATAGTGACTTTCCTAACCAGAAAACAACTCTTGCTCGTAGGACCAGAAACTGCATGTGATTCAACTCCATTTAGGACTGGGAAACAAACGCTAGCTCGCCTTACAAGAAACACACTCTGCTTTTGAGAAAACAGCACTCTTCTACTCTACTGTGTTTCCTACGGGGTCTGAACAGTGAGCTTGCTCAGAACAAAAGAACTGTGCTTCCTACACACACGGCCATATCTAGTTCAATTCTGCTTAGGAAACTGACAACAACAGTAGATCCTCTTCAGTCCAATACACTGTACATGCTGGGAACATACGCCAGTGCTATTTGCCCTGTGTATGACAATGGGAGCACAATAGTGACTCTTCTTACCAGAAAACAACTCTTGCTCGTAGGACCAGAACTTGCATGGGATTCAACTCCATTTAGTACTGGGAAACAAACGCGAGCTCGACTTACAAGAAACACACTCTGCTCTTGAGAAAAGACCACTCTTCTACTCTACTGTGTTTCCTATAGGGCCAGAACAGTGAGCTTGCTCAGAACAAAAGAACTGTGCTTCCTCCACACACGGGCCATATGTAGTTCAACTCTGCTTAGGAAACTGACAAGAACAGTAGCTCCTCTTCAGTCCAAAACACTATAGTTGCTGGGAACAGACGGGAGTGCTATTTGCACTTTGTATGGCAATGGGAGCGCAATAGTGACTTTCCTTACCAGAAATCAACTCTTGCTCGTAGGATCAAAAACTGCATGTGATTCAACTCCATTTAGGACTGGGAAACAAATGCTAGCTCGCCTTACAAGAAACACACTCTGCTTTAGAGAAAAGAGCACTCTTCTACTCTACTGTGTTTCCTTTGGGGTCCGAACAGTGAGCTTGCTCAGAACAAAAAAACTGTGCTTCCTACACACACGGCCATATCTAGTTCAAATCTGCTTATAAACCTGACAAGAACAGTAGGTCCTCTTCAGTCCAATACACTGTACTTGCTAGGAACATACGCCATTGCTATTTGTCCTGTGTATGGCAATGGCAGCACAATAGTGACTCTTCTTACCAGAAAACAACTCTTGCTCATAGGACCAGAAACTGCATGTGATTCAACTCCATTTAGGACTGGGAAACAAACGATAGCTCGCCTTACAAGAAACACACTCTGCTTTTGAGAAAAAAGCACTCTTCTCCTCTACTGTGTTTCCTACGGGGACCAAACAGTGAGCATGCTCAGAACAAAAAACTGTGCTTCCTACACACACGGACCCTATCTAGTTCAACTCTGCTTAGGAAACTGACAAGAACAGTAGCTCCTATTCAGTCCAATACACTGTTCTTGCTGGGAACAGACACGAGTGCTATTAGTAATGTGTATGGCAATGGGAGTGCAATAGTGACTTTCTTTCCCAGAAAACAACTCTTGCTCGTAGGACCAGAAACTGCATGTGATTCAACTCCATTTAGGACTAGGAAACAAACACGAGCTCGCCTTACAAGGAACACACTCTGCTTTAGAGAAAAGAGCACTCTTCTACTCTACTGTGTTTCCTATAGGGCCAGAACAATGAGCTTGCTCAGAACAAGAGAATTGTGCTTCCTGCACACACAGGCCATATCTCGTTCAACTCTGCTTAGGAAACTGACAAGAATAGTAGCTCCTCTTCAGTCCAATACACTGTACTTGCTGGGAACAGACGAGAGTGCTATTTGCACTGTGTATGGCAATGGGAGCGCAATAGTGACTTTCCTTACCAGAAAACAACCCTTGCTCGTAGGACCAGAAACTGCATGTGATTCAACTCCATTTAGGACTGGGAAACAAACACTAGCTCGCCTTACAAGAAACACACTCTGCTTTTGAGAAAAGAGCACTGTTCTACTCTACTGTGTTTCCTATGGGGTCAGAACAGTGAGCTTGCTCAGAACAAGAGAACTGTGCTTCCTACACACATAGATCATATCTAGTTCAACTCTGCTTAGGAAACTGACAAGAACAGTAGCGCCTATTCAGTCCAATACACTGTACTTGCTGGGAACAGACGTGAGTGCTATTTGCACTTTGTATGGCATTTGGAGCACAATAGTGACTCTTTTTACCAGAAAACAACTCTTGCTCGTAGGAACAAAAACTGCATGTTATTCAACTCCATTTAGGAATGGGAAACAAACGGGAGCTCGCCTTACAAGAAACACACTCTGCTTTAGAGAAAAGAGCACTCATCTACTCTACTGTGTTTCCTATAGGGCCAGAACAGTGAGCTTGCTCACAACAAGAGAACTGTGCTTCCTAGACACACGGGCCATATCTCGTTCAACTCTGCTTAGGAAACTGACAAGACCAGTAGCTCCTCCTCTGTCCGATACACTGTACTTGCTGGGAACAGACGCGAATGCTATTTGCACTGTGTATGGCAATGGGAACGCAATAGTGACTTTCCTTACCAGAAATCAACTCTTGCTCATAGGACCAGAAACTGCATGTGATTCAACTCCATTTAGGACTGGGAAACAAACGCTAGCTCGCCTTACAAGAAACACACTCTGCTTTTGAGGAAAGAGCACTCTTCTACTTTACTGTGTTTCCTAAGCGGTCCAAACAGTGAGCTTGCACAGAACAAAAGAACTGTGCTTCCTACACACACGGCCATATCTAGTTCAAATCTGCTTATAAACCTGACAAGAACAGTAGGTCCTCTTCAGTCCAATACACTGTACTTGCTAGGAACATACGCCATTGCTATTTGTCCTGTGTATGGCAATGGCAGCACAATAGTGACTCTTCTTACCAGAAAACAACTCTTGCTCATAGGACCAGAAACTGCATGTGATTCAACTCCATTTAGGACTGGGAAACAAACGATAGCTCGCCTTACAAGAAACACACTCTGCTTTTGAGAAAAAAGCACTCTTCTCCTCTACTGTGTTTCCTACGGGGACCAAACAGTGAGCATGCTCAGAACAAAAAACTGTGCTTCCTACACACACGGACCCTATCTAGTTCAACTCTGCTTAGGAAACTGACAAGAACAGTAGCTCCTATTCAGTCCAATACACTGTTCTTGCTGGGAACAGACACGAGTGCTATTAGTAATGTGTATGGCAATGGGAGTGCAATAGTGACTTTCTTTCCCAGAAAACAACTCTTGCTCGTAGGACCAGAAACTGCATGTGATTCAACTCCATTTAGGACTAGGAAACAAACACGAGCTCGCCTTACAAGGAACACACTCTGCTTTAGAGAAAAGAGCACTCTTCTACTCTACTGTGTTTCCTATAGGGCCAGAACAATGAGCTTGCTCAGAACAAGAGAATTGTGCTTCCTGCACACACAGGCCATATCTCGTTCAACTCTGCTTAGGAAACTGACAAGAATAGTAGCTCCTCTTCAGTCCAATACACTGTACTTGCTGGGAACAGACGAGAGTGCTATTTGCACTGTGTATGGCAATGGGAGCGCAATAGTGACTTTCCTTACCAGAAAACAACCCTTGCTCGTAGGACCAGAAACTGCATGTGATTCAACTCCATTTAGGACTGGGAAACAAACACTAGCTCGCCTTACAAGAAACACACTCTGCTTTTGAGAAAAGAGCACTGTTCTACTCTACTGTGTTTCCTATGGGGTCAGAACAGTGAGCTTGCTCAGAACAAGAGAACTGTGCTTCCTACAACATAGATCATATCTAGTTCAACTCTGCTTAGGAAACTGACAAGAACAGTAGCGCCTATTCAGTCCAATACACTGTACTTGCTGGGAACAGACGTGAGTGCTATTTGCACTTTGTATGGCATTTGGAGCACAATAGTGACTCTTTTTACCAGAAAACAACTCTTGCTCGTAGGAACAAAAACTGCATGTTATTCAACTCCATTTAGGAATGGGAAACAAACGGGAGCTCGCCTTACAAGAAACACACTCTGCTTTAGAGAAAAGAGCACTCATCTACTCTACTGTGTTTCCTATAGGGCCAGAACAGTGAGCTTGCTCACAACAAGAGAACTGTGCTTCCTAGACACACGGGCCATATCTCGTTCAACTGTGCTTAGGAAACTGACAAGACCAGTAGCTCCTCCTCTGTCCGATACACTGTACTTGCTGGGAACAGACGCGAATGCTATTTGCACTGTGTATGGCAATGGGAACGCAATAGTGACTTTCCTTACCAGAAATCAACTCTTGCTCATAGGACCAGAAACTGCATGTGATTCAACTCCATTTAGGACTGGGAAACAAACGCTAGCTCGCCATACAAGAAACACACTCTGCTTTTGAGGAAAGAGCACTCTTCTACTTTACTGTGTTTCCTAAGCGGTCCAAACAGTGAGCTTGCACAGAACAAAAGAACTGTGCTTCCTACACACACGGCCATATCTAGTTCAATTCTGCTTAGGAAACTGACAACAACAGTAGATCCTCTTCAGTCCCATACACTGTACATGCTGGGAACATACGCCAGTGCTATTTGCCCTGTGTATGACAATGGGAGCACAATAGTGACTCTTCTTACCAGAAAACAAGTCTTGCTCGTAGGACCAGTAACTGCATGTGATTCAACTCCATTTAGGACTAGGAAACAAACACTAGCTCGCCTTACAAGAAACACACTCTGCTTTTGAGAAAATTGCACTCTTCTACTCTACTGTGTTTCCTATAGGGCCAGAACAGTGAGCTTGCTCAGAACAAAGGAACTGTGCTTCCTACACACATGGGACATATGTAGTTCAACTCTGCTTAGGAAACTGACAAGAACAGTAGCTCCTCTTCAGTCCAAAACACTATACTTGCTGGGAACAGACGGGAGTGCTATTTGCACTGTGTATGGCAATGGGAGCACAATAGTGACTTTCCTTACCAGAAAACAACTCTTGCTCATAGGACCAGAAAATGCATGGGATTCAACTCCATTTTGGACTGGGATACAAACGCTAGCTCGCCTTACAAGAAACACACTCTGCTTTTGAGAAAAGAGCACTCTTCTACTCTACTGTGTTTCCTATAAGGCCAGAACAGTGAGCTTGATCAGAACAAAAGAACTGTGCTGCCTACACACACGGGTCATATCTAGTTCAACTCTGCTTAGGAAACTGACAAGAACAGTAGCTCCTCTTCAGTCCAATACACTGTACTTGCGGGGAACAGACGTCAGTGCTATTTGCACTGTGTATAGTATTTGGAGTACAATAGTTACTCGTCTTACCAGAAAACAAATCTTGCTCGTAGGACAAAAAACTGCATGTGACTCAACTCCATTTAGGACTGGGAAACAAACGCTAGCTCGCCTTCCAAGAAAGACACTCTGCTTTTGAGAAAAGAGCACTCTTCAATTCTACTGTGTTTCCTTTGTGTTCCCAACAGTGAGCTTGCTCAGAACAAAAAAACTGTGCTTCCTACACCCACGGGCCATATCTAGTTCAACTCTGCTTAGGAAACTGACAAGAACAGTAGCTCCTCTTCAGTCCAAAACACTATACTTGCTGGGAACAGACGCCAGTGCTATTTGCACTGTGTATGGCAATGGGAGCGCAATAGTGACTTTCATTCCAGAAAACAACTCTTGCTCGTAGGATCAGAAACTGCATGTGATTCAACTCCATTTAGGACTGGGAAACAAATGCTAGCTCGCATTACAAGAAACACACTCTGCTTTAGAGAAAAGAGCACTCTTCTACTCTACTGTGTTTCCTATGGGGTCCGAACAGTGAGCTTGCTCAGAACAAAAAAACTGTGATTCCTACACACACGGCCATATCTAGTTCAATTCTGCTTATAAACCTGACAAGAACAGTAGCTCCTCTTCAGTCCAATACACTGTACTTGCGGGGAACAGACGCGAGTGCTATTTGAACAGTGTATGGCTATTGGAGCACAATAGTGACTCGTCTTACCAGAAAACAACTCTTGCTCATAGGACCAGAAACTGCATGGGATTCAACTCCATTTAGGACTAGGAAACAAACACGAGCTCGCCTTACAAGAAACACACTCTGCTTTAGAGAAAAGAGCACTCTTCTACTCTACTGTGTTTCCTATAGGGCCAGAACAGTGAGCTTGCTCAGAACAAGAGAACTGTGCTTCCTACACACACAGGCCATATCTCGTTCAACTCTGCTTAGGAAACTGACAAGAACAGTAGCTCCTCTTCAGTCTAATACACTGTACTTGCTGGAACAGACGAGAGTGCTATTTGCACTGTGTATGGCAATAGGAGCGCAATAGTGACTTTCCTTACCAGAAAACAACCCTTGCTCGTAGGAACAGAAACTGCATGTGATTCAACTCCATTTAGGACTGGGAAACAATCGATAGCTCGCCTTACAAGAAACACACTCTGCTGTTGAGAAAAAAGCACTCTTCTACTCTACTGTGTTTCCTGTAGGGCCAGAACAGTGAGCTTGCTCAGAACAAAAGAACTGTGCTTCCTTCACACGGGATGTATCTAGTTCAACTCTGCTTAGGAAACTGACAAGAACAGTAGCTCCTCTTCAGTCCGATACACTGTAATTGCTGGGAACAGACGCGAGTGCTATTTGTAATATGTATGGCAATGGGAGCACAATAGTGACTTTCCTTACAAGAAAACAACTCTTGCTCGTAGGACCAGAAACTGCATGGGATTCAACTCCATTTAGGACTGGGAAACAAATGCTAGCTCGCCTTACAAGAAACACACTCTGCTTTAGAGAAAAGAGCACTCTTCTACTCTACTGTGTTTTTTGGGGTCCGAACAGTGAGCTTGCTCAGAACAAAAAAACTGTGCTTCCTACACACACGGCCATATCTAGTTCAAATCTGCTTATAAACCTGACAAGAACAGTAGGTCCTCTTCAGTCCAATACACTGTACTTGCTAGGAACATACGCCATTGCTATTTGTCCTGTGTATGGCAATGGCAGCACAATAGTGACTCTTCTTACCAGAAAACAACTCTTGCTCAAAGGACCAGAAACTGCATGTGATTCAACTCCATTTAGGACTGGGAAACAAACGATAGCTCACCTTACAAGAAACACACTCTGCTTTTGAGAAAAAAGCACTCTTCTACTCTACTGTGTTTCCTATGGGGTCCACACAGTGAGCATGCTCAGAACAAAAAACTGTGCTTCCTACACACACGGACCCTATCTAGTTCAACTCTGCTTAGGAAACTGACAAGAACAGTAGCTCCTATTCAGTCCAATACACTGTACTTGCTGGGAACAGACGCGAGTGCTATTAGTAATGTGTATGGCAATGGGAGTGCAATAGTGACTTTCTTTCCCAGAAAACAACTCTTGCTCGTAGGACCAGAAACTGCATGTGATTCAACTCCATTTAGGACTAGGAAACAAACACGAGCTCGCCTTACAAGAAACACACTCTGCTTTAGAGAAAAGAGCACTCTTCTACTCTACTGTGTTTCCTATAGGGCCAGAACAGTGAGCTTGCTCAGAACAAGAGAATTGTGCTTCCTACACACACAGGCCATATCTCGTTCAACTCTGCTTAGGAAACTGACAAGAATAGTAGCTCCTCTTCAGTCCAATACACTGTACTTGCTGGGAACAGACGAGAGTGCTATTTGCACTGTGTATGGCAATGGGAGCGCAATAGTGACTTTCCTTACCAGAAAACAACCCTTGCTCGTAGGACCAGAAACTGCATGTGATTCAACTCCATTTAGGACTGGGAAACAAACACTAGCTCGCCTTACAAGAAACACACTCTGCTTTTGAGAAAAGAGCACTGTTCTACTCTACTGTGTTTCCTATGGGGTCAGAACAGTGAGCTTGCTCCGAACAAGAGAACTGTGCTTCCTGCACACACAGGCCATATCTCGTTCAACTATGCTTAGGAAACTGACAAGAACAGTGGCGCCTATTCAGTCCAATACACTGTAATTGCTGGGAACAGACGTGAGTGCTATTTGCACTTTGTATGGCATTTGGAGCACAATAGTGACTCTTTTTACCAGAAAACAACTCTTGCTCGTAGGAACAAAAACTGCATGTTACTCAACTCCATTTAGGAATGGGAAACAAACGGGAGCTCGCCTTACAAGAAACACACTCTGCTTTAGAGAAAAGAGCACTCATCTACTCTACTGTGTTTCCTATAGGGCCAGAACAGTGAGCTTGCTCACTACAAGAGAACTGTGCCTCCTAGACACACGGGCCATATCTCGTTCAACTTTGCTTAGGAAACTGACAAGACCAGTAGCTCCTCCTCTGTCCGATACACTGTACTTGCTGGGAACAGACGCGAATGCTATTTGCACTGTGTATGGCAATGGGAACGCAATAGTGACTTTCCTTACCAGAAATCAACTCTTGCTCATAGGACCAGAAACTGCATGTGATTCAACTCCATTTAGGACTGGGAAACAAACGCTACCTTGCCTTACAAGAAACACACTCTGCTTTTGAGGAAAGAGCACTCTTCTACTTTACTGTGTTTCCTAAGCGGTCCAAACAGTGAGCTTGCACAGAACAAAAGAACTTTGCTTCCTACACACACGGCCATATCTAGTTCAATTCTGCTTAGGAAACTGACAACAACAGTAGATCCTCTTCAGTCCCATACACTGTACATGCTGGGAACATACGCCAGTGCTATTTGCCCTGTGTATGACAATGGGAGCACAATAGTGACTCTTCTTACCAGAAAACAAGTCTTGCTCGTAGGACCAGTAACTGCATGTGATTCAACTCCATTTAGGACTAGGAAACAAACACTAGCTCGCCTTACAAGAAACACACTCTGCTTTTGAGAAAATTGCACTCTTCTACTATACTGTGTTTCCTATAGGGCCAGAACAGTGAGTTTGCTCAGAACAAAGGAACTGTGCTTCCTACACACACGGGCCATATGTAGTTCAACTCTGCTTAGGAAACTGACAAGAACAGTAGCTCCTCTTCATTCCAAAACACTATACTTGCTGGGAACAGACGGGAGTGCTATTTGCACTGTGTATGGCAATGGGAGCGCAATAGTGACTTTCCTTACCAGAAATCAACTCTTGCTCGTAGGATCAGAAACTGCATGTGATTCAACTCCATTTAGGACTGGGAAACAAATGCTAGCTCGCCTTACAAGAAACACACTCTGCTTTAGAGAAAAGAGCACTCTTCTACTCTACTGTGTTTCCTTTGGGGTCCGAACAGTGAGCTTGCTCAGAAAAAAAAACTGTGCTTCCTACACACACGGCCATATCTAGTTCAAATCTGCTTATAAACCTGACAAGAACAGTAGGTCCTCTTCAGTCCAATACACTGTACTTGCTAGGAACAGACGCCAGTGCTATTTGTCCTGTGTATGGCAATGGCAGCACAATAGTGACTCTTCTTACCAGAAAACAACTCTTGCTCGTAGGACCAGAAACTGCATGTGATTCAACTCCATTTAGGACTGGGAAACAAACGATAGCTCGCCTTACAAGAAACACACTCTGCTTTTGAGAAAAGAGCACTCTTCTACTCTACTGTGTTTCCTATATGGCCAGAACAGTGAGCTTGCTCAGAAAAAAAGAACTGTGCTTCCTACACACACGGGCCATATCTCGTTCTACTCTGCTTAGGAAACTGTCAAGAACAGTAGCTCCTCCTCAGTCCGATACACTGTACATGCTGGGAACAGACGTGAGTGCTATTTGCACTGTGTATGGCAATGGGAGCGCAATAGTGACTTCCTTACCAGAAAACAACTCTTGCTCGTAGGACCAGAAACTGCATGTCATTCAACTCCATTTAGGACTGGGAAACAAATGCTAGCTCGCCTTACAAGAAACTCACTCTGCTTTTGAGAAAAGAGCACTCTTGTACTCTCCTGTGTTTCCTATAGGGCCAGAACAGTGAGCTTGCTCAGAACAAAAGAACTGTGCTTCCTACACACACGGACCATATCTAGTTCAACTCTGCTTAGGAAACTGACAAGAACAGTAGTTCCTATTCAGTCCAATACACGTACTTGCTGGGAACAGACGCGAGTGCTATTTGCGCTGTGTATGGAAATTGGAGCGTAATAGTGACTCTTCTTACCACAAATCAACTCTTGCTCGTAGGACCAGAAACTGCATGGGATTCAACTCCATTTAGGACTTGGAAACAAACACTAGCTCGCCTTACAAGAAACACACTCTGCTTTTGAGAAAATAGCACTCTTCTACTCTACTGTGTTTCATATAGGGGCAAAACAGTGAGCTTGCTCAGAACAAAAGAACTGTGCTTCCTACACATACGGGCCATATCTAGTTCAACTCTGCTTAGGAAACTGACAACAACAGTAGCTCCTCTTCAGTCCAAAACACTATACTTGCTGGGAACAGACGGGAGTGCTATTTGCACTGTGTATGGCAATGGGAGCGCAATAGTGACTTTACTTACCAGAAAACAACTCTTGCTCATAGGATCAGAAACTGCTTGTGATTCAACTCCATTTAGGACTGGGAAACAAATGCTAGTTCGCATTACTAGAAACATACTCTGCTTTAGAGAAAAGAGCACTCTTCTACTCTACTGTGTTTCCTATGGGGTCCGAACAGTGAGCTTGCTCAGAACAAAAAAACTGTGCTTCCTACAAACACGGCCATATCTAGTTCAAATCTGCTTATAAACCTGACAAGAACAGTAGGTCCTCTTCAGTCCAATACACTGTACTTGCTAGGAACAGACGCCAGTGCTATTTGTCCTGTGTATGGCAATGGCAGCACAATAGTGACTCTTCTTACCAGAAAACAACTCTTGCTCGTAGGACCAGAAACTGCATGTGATTCAACTCCATTTAGGACTGGGAAACAAACGATAGCACGCCTTACAAGAAACACACTCTGCTTTTGAGAAAAAAGCAATCTTCTACTCTACTGTGTTTCCTAAGGTGTCCAAACAGTGAGCATGCTCAGAACAAAAAACTGTGCTTCCTACACACGGACCCTATCTAGTTCAACTCTGCTTAGGAAACTGACAACAACAGTAGCTCCTATTCAGTCCAATACACTGTACTTGCTGGGAACAGACGCGAGTGCTATTAGTAATGTGTATGGCAATGGGAGTGCAATAATGTCTTTCCTTACCAGAAAACAACTCTTTCTTGTATGACCAAAAACTGCATGTGATACAACTCCATTTAGGACTGGGAAACAAACGCTAGGTCACCTTACAAGAAACACACTCTGCTTTTGAGAAAAGAGCACTCTTCTACTCTACTGTGTTTCCTATATGGCCAGAACAGTGAGCTTGCTCAGAACAAAAGAGGTGTGCTTCCTACACACACGGCCATATCTAGTACAATTCTGCTTAGGAAACTGACAAGAACAGTAGCTCCTATTCAGTCCAATACACTGTACTTGCTGGGAACAGACGCGTGTGCTATTTGCAGTGTATGGCCATGGGAGCGCAATAGTGACTCTTTTTACCAGAAAACAACTTTTGCTCGTAGGACCAGAAACTGCATGTGATTCAACTCCATTTAGGACTGGGAAACAAACACTACCTCGCCTTACAAGAAACACACTCTGCTTTTGAGAAAAGAGCACTCCTCTACTCTACTGTGTTTCCCATCGGTTCCGAAGAGTGAGCTTGCTCAGAACAAAAGAACTGTGCTTCCTACACACACGGGCCATATCTAGTTCAACTCTGCTTAGGAAACTAACAAGAACAGTAGCTCCTCTTCAGTCCAATACACTGTACTTCCTGGGAACAGACGCGAGTGCTATTTGCACTGTTTATGGCAATGGAAGCGCAATAGTGACTCTTCTTACCAGAAAACAACTCTTGCTCATACGACCAGAAATTGCATGGGATTCAACTCCATTTAGGACTAGGAAAAAAATGCTAGCTCGCCTTACAAGAAACACACTCTGCTTTTGAGAAAAAAGCACTCTTCTACTCTACTGTGTTTCCTGTATGGCCAGAACAGTGAGCTTGCTCAGAACAAAAAACCTGTGCTTCCTACACAAACGGACATATGTAGTTCAATTCTGCTTAAAAAACTGACAAGAACAGTAGCTCCTCTTCAGTCCAATACACTGTACTTGCTGGGAACAGACGCGAGTGCTATTTGCACTGTGTATGGCAATGTGAGCGCAATAGTGACTTTCCTCACCAGAAAACAACTCTTGCTCATAGGACCTAAAACTGCATGGGATTTAACTCCATTTAGGACTGGGAAACAAACGCTAGCTCGCCTTACAAGAAACACACTCTCCTTTTGAGAAAAGAGCACTCTTCTACTCTACTGTGTTTCCTATAGGGCCAGTACAGTGAGCTTGCTCAGAACAAAAGAACTGTGCTTCCTACACACACGGGCCTTATCTAGTTCAACTCTGCTTAGGAAACTGACAAGAACAGTATCTCCTATTCTGTCCAATACACTGTACTTGCTGGGAAGAGAAGCGAGTGTTATTTGCACTGTGTATGGCAATGGAAGCGCAATACTGACTCTTCTTACCAGAAAACAACTCTTGCTCGTAGGACCAGAAACTGCACGGGATTCAACTCCATTTAGGACTGGGAAAAAAACGCTAGCTCGCCTTACAAAAAACAGACTCTACTTTTGAGAAAAGAGCACTCTTCTACTCTACTGTGTTTCCCATAGGGCCAGAACAGTGAGCTTGCTCAGAACAAAAGAACTGTGCTTCCTACACACACGAGCCATATCTAGTTCAACTCTGCTTAGGAAACTGACGAGAACAGTAGCTCCCCTTCAGTCCAATACACTGTACTTGCTGGGAACAGACGCGAGTGCTATTCGCACTTTGTATGGAAATGGGAGCGCAATAGTGACTTTCCTTACCAGAAAACAACTCTTGCTCATAGGACCAAAAACTGCATGTGATTCAACTCCATTTAGGACTGGGAAACAAACGCTAGCTCGCCTTACAAGAAACACACTCTGCTTTTGAGAAAAGAGCACTCTTCTACTCTGCTGTTTTTCCTAAAGGGCCAGTACAGTGAGCTTGCTCAGAACAAAAGAACTGTTCTTCCTTCACACACGGGCCATATCTAGTTCAATTCTGCTTAGGAAACTGACAAGAACAGTAGCTCCTCTAGAGTCCAATACACTCTACATGCTGGGAACAGACGCCAGTGCTATTTGCCCTGTGTATGACAATTGGAGCACAATAGTGTCTCTTCTTACCAGAAAACAACTCTTGCTCGTAGGACCAGAAACTGCATGGGATTCAAATCCATTTAGGACTGGGAAACAAACGCTACCTCGCCTTACAAGAAACACACTCTGCTTTTGAGAAAAGAGCACTCTTCTACTCTACTGTGTTTCCCATAGGGCCAGAACAGTGAGCTTGCTCAGAACAAAAGAACTGTGCTTCCTACACACACGGGCCATATCTAGTTCAACTCTGATTAGGAACTGACGAGAACAGTAGCTCCTCTTCAGTCCAATACACTGTACTTGCTGGGAATAGACGCGAGTGCTATTTGCACTTTGTATGGAAATGGGAGCGCAATAGTGACTTTCCTTACCAGAAAAAAACTCTTGCTCGTAGGACCAAAAACTGCATGTGATTCAATTCCATTTAGGACTGGGAAACAAACATAGGCTCGCCTTACAAGAAACACACTCTGCTTTTGAGAAAAGAGCACTCTTCTATTCTCCTGTGTTTCCTATAGGGCCAGTACAGTGAGCTTGCTCAGAACAAAAGAACTGTGCTTCCTTCACACACGGGCCATATCTAGTTCAATTCTGCTTAGGAAACTGACAAGAACAGTAGATCATCTTCAATCCAATACACTGTACTTGCTGGGAACATACTCCAGGGCTATTTGCCCTGTGTACAGCAATGGGAGCACAATAGTGTCTCTCCTTACCAGAAAACAACTCTTGCTCGTAGGACCAGAAACTGCATGTGATTCAACTCCACTTAGGACTGGGAAACAAACGCTAGCTCGCCTTACAAGAAACACGCTCTGCTTTTGAGAAAAGGGCACACTTCTACTCTACTGTGTTTCCTATGGTGTCCGAACAGTGAGCTTGCTCAGTACAAAAGAACTGTGCTTCCTACACACGGGCCATATATAGTTCAACTCTGCTTAGGAAACTGACCAGAACAGTAGCTCCTCTTCAGTCCAATACACTGTACTTGCTGGGAACAGACGCGAGTGCTATTTGTACTGTGTATGGCAATGGGAGCGCAATAGTGACTTCCCTCACCAGAAAACAACTCTTGCTCGTAGGACAAAAAACTGCATGTGATTCAACTCCATTTAGGACTGGGAAACAAACGCTAGCACGCCTTACAAGAAACACACTCTCCTTTTGAGAAAAGAGCACTCTTCTACTCCACTGTGTTTCCTATAGGGCCAGTACAGCGAGCTTGCTCAGAACAAAAGAAGTGTGCTTCCTACACACATGGCCATATCCAGTTCAATTCTGCTTAGGAAACTGAAAAGAACAGTAGCTCCTCTTCAGTCCAATATACTCTACATGCTGGGAACAGACGCCAGTGCTATTTGCCCTGTGTATGACAATGGGAGCACAATAGTGTCTCTTCTTATCAGAAAACAACTCTTGCTCAAAGGACCAGAAACTGCATGGGATTCAACTCCATTTAGGACTGGGAAACAAACGCTAGCTCACCTTACAAGAAATACACTCTGCTTTTGAGAAAAGAGCACTCTTCTACTCTACTGTGTTTCCAATATGGCCAGAACAGTGAGCTTGCTCAGAAGAAAAGAACTGTGCTTCCTACACACACGGGCCATATCTAGTTCAACTCTGATTAGGAAACTGACGAGAACAGTAGCTCCTCTTCAGTCCAATACACTGTACTTGCTGGGAACAGACGCGAGTGCTATTTGCACTTTGTATGGAAATGAGAGCGCAATAGTGACTTTCCTTACCAGAAAAAAAACTCTTGCTCGTAGGACCAAAAACTGCATGTAATTCAACTCCATTTAGTACTGGGAAACAAACGTTAGCTCGCCCTACAAAAAACACACTCTGCTTTTGCGAAAAGAGCACTCTTCTACTCTGCTGTGTTTCCTATAGTGCCAGTACAGTGAGTTTGCTCAGAACAAAAGAACTGTGTTTCTTCACACACGGGCCATATCTAGTTCAATTCTGCTTAGGAAACTGACAAGAACGGTAGATCCTCTTCAGTCCAATACACTGTACTTGCTGGGAACAGACGCCAGTGCTCTTTGCACTGTGTATGACAATGGGAGAGTAATAGTGACTCTTCTTACCAGAAAACAACTCTTGCTCGTAGGACCAGAAACTGCATGTGATTCAACTCCATTTAGGACTGGGAAACAAACGCTAGCTCGCCTTACAAGAAACACACTCGGCTTTTGAGAAAAGAGCACTCTTCTACTCTACTGTGTTTCCTATGTGGTCCGAACAGTGAGCTTGCTCAGAACAAACGAACTGTACTTCCTACACACATAGGCCATATCTAGTTCAACTCTGCTTAGGAAACTGACAAGAACAGTATCTCCTCTTTAGTCCAATACACTGAACTTGCTGGGAACAGACGCCAGTGCTATTTGCACTGTGTATGGCAATGGGAGCGCAATAGTGACTCTTCTTACCAGAAAACATCTCTTGCTCGTAGAACAAGAAACTGCATGTGAATCAACTCCATTTAGGACTGAGAAACAAACGCTAGCACAAATTACAAGAAACACACTCTGCTTTTGAGAAAAGAGCACTCTTCTACTCTACGGTGTTTCCTATAATGCCAGAACAGTGAGCTTCCTCAGAACAAAAGAACTGTGCTTCCTACACACACGCGCCATATCGAGTTCAACTCTGCTTAGGAAACTGACAAGAACAGTATCTCCTATTCTGTCCAATACACTGTACTTGTTGGGAAGATAAGCGAGTGCTATTTGCACTGTGTATGGCAATGGAAGCGCAATAGTGACTCTTCTTACCAGAAAAAAACTCTTGCTCATACGACCAGAAACTGCATGGGATTCAACTCCATTTAGGACTGGGAAAAAAACGCTAGCTCGCCTTACAAGAAACACACTCTGCTTTTGAGAAAAGAGCACTCTTCTACTCTAAGGTGTTTCCTATATGGCCAGAACAGTGAGCTTGCTAAGAACAAAAGAACTGTGCTTCCTACACACACGGGCCATATCTAGTTCAACTCTGATTAGGAAACTGACGAGAACAGTAGCTCCTCTTCAGTCCAATACACTGTACTTCCTGGGAACAGACGCGAGTGCTATTTGCACTTTGTATGGAAATGGGAGCGCAATAGTGACTTTCCTTACCATAAAAAAACTCTTGCTCGTAGGACCAAAAACTGCATGTAATTCAACTCCATTTAGGACTGGGAAACAAACGTTAGCTCGCCTTACAAGAAACACACTCTGCTTTTGAGAAAAGAGCACTCTTCTATTCTCCTGTGTTTCCTATATGGCCAGTACAGCAAGCTTGCTCAGAACAAAAGAACTGTGCTTCCTACACACATGGCCATATCCAGTTCAATTCTGCTTAGGAAACTGACAAGAACAGTAGCTCCTCTTCAGTCCAATACACTCTACATGCTGGGAACAGATGCCAGTGCTATTTGCCCTGTGTATGACAATGGGAGCACAATAGTGTCTCTTCTTACCAGAAAACAACTCTTGCTCGTAGGACCAGAAACTGCATGGGATTCAACTCCATTTAGGACTAGGAAACAAACGCTACCTCGCCTTACAAGAAACACACTCTGCTTTTGAGAAAAGAGCACTCTTCAACTCTACTGTGTTTCCTATGTGGCCAGAACAGTGAGCTTGCTCAGAACAAAAGAACTGTGCTTCCTACACACACGGCCATATCTAGATCAATTGTGCTTAAGAAACTGACAAGAACAGTAGATACTCTTCAGTCCAATACACCCAATACACTGTACATGCTGGGAACCGACACCAGTGCTATTTGCCCTGTGTATGACAATGGGAGTGCAATAGTGACAATTCTTACCATAAAACAATTCTTGCTCGTAGGACCAAAAACTGCAAGTGACTCAACTTTATTTAGGGCTGGGAAACATTAGCTTGCCTTACAAGAAACACACTCTGCTTTTGAGAAAAGAGCACTCCTCTACTCTACTGTGTTTTCCATGGGTTCCGAACAGTGAGCTTGCTCAGAACAAAAGAACTGTGCTTCCTACACACAGGGGCCATATCTCGTTCAACTATGCTTAGGAAACTGGCAAGAACAGAAGCTCGTCTTCAGTCCAATACACTGTACTTGCTGGGAAGAGACGATAGTGCTATTTGCACTGTGTATGGCAGTGGGAGCGCTATAGTGACTTTCCTTACCAGAAAACAACTCTTGCTCGTAAGACCAAAAACTGCATGTGATTCAACTCCATTTAGGACTGGGAAACAAATGCTTGCTCGCCTTTCACTAATACACTCTGCTTTTGAGAAAAGGGCACTCTTCTACTCTACTGTGTTTCCTATGTGGTCCGAACAGTGAGCTTGCTCCGAACAAAAGAACTGTGCTTCCTACACACCGGGGACATATCTAGTTCAACTCTGCTTAGGAAACTGACAAGAACAGAGGATCCTCTTTAGTCCAATACACTGTACTTGCTGGGAACAGATGCAAGTGCTTTTTGCAGTGTGTATGGGAATGGGAGCGCAACAGTGACTCTTCTTACCAGAAAACAACTCTTGCTCGTAGGACCAGAAACTGCATGTGATTCAACTCCATTTCTGACTGGAAAGCAAATGCTAGCTCGCCTTACAATAAACACACTCTGCTTTTGAGAAAAGAGCACTCTTCTACTCTATAGTGTTTCCTATGGGGTCCAAACAGTGAGCTTGCTCAGAACAAAAGAACTATGCTTCCTACACACACGGCCATATCTAGATCAATTCTGCTTAAGAAACTGACAAGAACAGTAGATACTCTTCAGTCCAATACACTTTACATGCTGGGAACCGACACCAGTGCTATTTGCCCTGTGTATGACAATGGGAGTGCAATAGTAACAATTCTTACCATAAAACAATTCTCGCTCGTAGGACCAAAAACTGCAAGTGACTCAACTGTATTTAGGACTGGGAAACAAACGTTAGCTTGCCTTACAAGAAACACACTCTGCTTTTGAGAAAAGAGCACTCCTCTTCTCTACTGTATTTCCCATTTGTTCCGAACAGTGAGCTTGCTCAGAACAAAAGAACTGTGCTTCCTACACACAGGGGCCATATCTAGTTCAACTATGCTTAGGAAACTGACAAGAACAGTAGCTCCTCTTCAGTCCAATGCACTGTACTTGCTGGGAAGAGACGCGAGTGCTATTTGCACTGTGTATGGCAATGGGAGCGCTATAGTGACTCTTCTTACCAGAAAACAACTCTTGCTCGTAGGACCAGAAACTGCATGGGATTCAACTCAATTTCTGACTGAGAAACAAACATTAGCTCGCCTAACAAGAAACACACTCTGCTTTTGAGAAAAGAGCACTCTTCTACTCAACTGTGTTTCCTATGGGGTCGAACAGTAAGCTTGCTCAAAAAAAAAGAACTGTGCTTCCTACACACACGGGCCATATCTTGTTCAACTCTGCTTAGGAAACTGACAAGAACAGTAGATCCTCTTCAGTCCAATACACTGTACATGCTGGGAACAGAACCCGTGCTATTTGCACTGTGTATGACAATGGGACCGCAACAGTGACTCTTCTTACCAGAAAACAACTCTTGCTCGTAGGAACAGAAACTGCATGGGATTCAACTCCATTTAGGACTGGGAAACAAACGCTATCTCGCCTTACAAGAAACACAATCTGCTTTTGAGAAAAGAGCACTCTTCTACTCTACTGTGTTTCCTAAGTGTTCCGAACAGTGAGCTTGTTCAGAACAAAAGAACTGTGCTTCCTACACACACGGGCCATATCTAGTTCAACTCTGCTTAAAAAACTTACAAGAAAAGTAGCTCCTCTCCAGCACAATACACTGTACTTGCTGGGAAAAGATGCGAGTGCTATTTGCACTGTGTATCGCAATGTGAGCTCAATAGTGACTTTCCTTACCAGAAAACAACTCTTGCTCGTAGGGCCGAAAACTGCACGTGATTCAAATCCATTTAGAACTGGGAAATAAACGCTAGCTTGCCTTACGAGAAACACTATCTGCTTTTGAGAAAAGAGCACTCTTCTACTCTGCTGTGTTTCTTATATGGCCAGAACAGTGAGCTTGCTCAGAACAAAAGAACTGTGCTTCCTACACACACGGCCATATCTAGTTGAACTTTACTTAGGAAACTGGCAAGAACAGTAGCTCCTCTTCAGTCCAGTACACTGTACTTGCTGAGAACAGATGCGTGTGCTATTTGCACTGTGTATGGCCATGGGAGCGCAATAGTGACTCTTCTTACCAGAAAACAACTCTTGCTCGTAGGACCAGAAACTGCATGGGATTCAACTCCATTTAGGACTTGGAAACAAACACTAGCTCGCCTTACAAGAAACACACTCTGCTTTTGAGAAAATAGCACTCTTCTACTCTACTGTGTTTCATATAGGGGCAAAACAGTGAGCTTGCTCAGAACAAAAGAACTGTGCTTCCTACACATACGGGCCATATCTAGTTCAACTCTGCTTAGGAAACTGACAACAACAGTAGCTCCTCCTCAGTCCAAAACACTATACTTGCTGGGAACAGACGGGAGTGCTATTTGCACTGTGTATGGCAATGGGAGCGCAATAGTGACTTTACTTACCAGAAAACAACTCTTGCTCATAGGATCAGAAACTGCTTGTGATTCAACTCCATTTAGGACTGGGAAACAAATGCTAGTTCGCATTACTAGAAACATACTCTGCTTTAGAGAAAAGAGCACTCTTCTACTCTACTGTGTTTCCTATGGGGTCCGAACAGTGAGCTTGCTCAAAACAAAAAAAACTGTGCTTCCTACAAACACGGCCATATCTAGTTCAAATCTGCTTATAAACCTGACAAGAACAGTAGGTCCTCTTCAGTCCAATACACTGTACTTGCTAGGAACAGACGCCAGTGCTATTTGTCCTGTGTATGGCAATGGCAGCACAATAGTGACTCTTCTTACCAGAAAACAACTCTTGCTCGTAGGACCAGAAACTGCATGTGATTCAACTCCATTTAGGACTGGGAAACAAACGATAGCACGCCTTACAAGAAACACACTCTGCTTTTGAGAAAAAAGCAATCTTCTACTCTACTGTGTTTCCTAAGGGGTCCAAACAGTGAGCATGCTCAGAACAAAAAACTGTGCTTCCTACACACGGACCCTATCTAGTTCAACTCTGCTTAGGAAACTGACAACAACAGTAGCTCCTCAGTCCAATACACTGTACTTGCTGGGAACAGACGCGAGTGCTATTAGTAATGTGTATGGCAATGGGAGTGCAATAGTGACTTTCCTTACCAGAAAACAACTCTTTCTTGTATGACCAAAAACTGCATGTGATACAACTCCATTTAGGACTGGGAAACAAACGCTAGGTCACCTTACAAGAAACACACTCTGCTTTTGAGAAAAGAGCACTCTTCTACTCTACTGTGTTTCCTATATGGCCAGAACAGTGAGCTTGCTCAGAACAAAAGAGGTGTGCTTCCTACACACACGGCCATATCTAGTACAATTCTGCTTAGGAAACTGACAAGAACAGTAGCTCCTATTCAGTCCAATACACTGTACTTGCTGGGAACAGACGCGTGTGCTATTTGCAGTGTATGGCCATGGGAGCGCAATAGTGACTCTTTTTACCAGAAAACAACTTTTGCTCGTAGGACCAGAAACTGCATGTGATTCAACTCCATTTAGGACTGGGAAACAAACACTACCTCGCCTTACAAGAAACACACTCTGCTTTTGAGAAAAGAGCACTCCTCTACTCTACTGTGTTTCCCATCGGTTCCGAAGAGTGAGCTTGCTCAGAACAAAAGAACTGTGCTTCCTACACACACGGGCCATATCTAGTTCAACTCTGCTTAGGAAACTAACAAGAACAGTAGCTCCTCTTCAGTCCAATACACTGTACTTCCTGGGAACAGACGCGAGTGCTATTTGCACTGTTTATGGCAATGGAAGCGCAATAGTGACTCTTCTTACCAGAAAACAACTCTTGCTCATACGACCAGAAATTGCATGGGATTCAACTCCATTTAGGACTAGGAAAAAAATGCTAGCTCGCCTTACAAGAAACACACTCTGCTTTTGAGAAAAAAGCACTCTTCTACTCTACTGTGTTTCCTGTATGGCCAGAACAGTGAGCTTGCTCAGAACAAAAAACCTGTGCTTCCTACACAAACGGACATATGTAGTTCAATTCTGCTTAAAAAACTGACAAGAACAGTAGCTCCTCTTCAGTCCAATACACAGTACTTGCTGGGAACAGACGCGAGTGCTATTTGCACTGTGTATGGCAATGTGAGCACAATAGTGACTTTCCTCACCAGAAAACAACTCTTGCTCATAGGACCTAAAACTGCATGGGATTTAACTCCATTTAGGACTGGGAAACAAACGCTAGCTCGCCTTACAAGAAACACACTCTCCTTTTGAGAAAAGAGCACTCTTCTACTCTACTGTGTTTCCTATAGGGCCAGTACAGTGAGCTTGCTCAGAACAAAAGAACTGTGCTTCCTACACACACGGGCCTTATCTAGTTCAACTCTGCTTAGGAAACTGACAAGAACAGTATCTCCTATTCTGTCCAATACACTGTACTTGCTGGGAAGAGAAGCGAGTGCTATTTGCACTGTGTATGGCAATGGAAGCGCAATACTGACTCTTCTTACCAGAAAACAACTCTTGCTCGTAGGACCAGAAACTGCACGGGATTCAACTCCATTTAGGACTGGGAAAAAAACGCTAGCTCGCCTTACAAAAAACAGACTCTACTTTTGAGAAAAGAGCACTCTTCTACTCTACTGTGTTTCCCATAGGGCCAGAACAGTGAGCTTGCTCAGAACAAAAGAACTGTGCTTCCTACACACACGAGCCATATCTAGTTCAACTCTGCTTAGGAAACTGACGAGAACAGTAGCTCCCCTTCAGTCCAATACACTGTACTTGCTGGGAACAGACGCGAGTGCTATTCGCACTTTGTATGGAAATGGGAGCGCAATAGTGACTTTCCTTACCAGAAAACAACTCTTGCTCATAGGACCAAAAACTGCATGTGATTCAACTCCATTTAGGACTGGGAAACAAACGCTAGCTCGCCTTACAAGAAACACACTCTGCTTTTGAGAAAAGAGCACTCTTCTACTCTGCTGTTTTTCCTAAAGGGCCAGTACAGTGAGCTTGCTCAGAACAAAAGAACTGTTCTTCCTTCACACACGGGCCATATCTAGTTCAATTCTGCTTAGGAAACTGACAAGAACAGTAGCTCCTCTTCAGTCCAATACACTCTACATGCTGGGAACAGACGCCAGTGCTATTTGCCCTGTGTATGACAATTGGAGCACAATAGTGTCTCTTCTTACCAGAAAACAACTCTTGCTCGTAGGACCAGAAACTGCATGGGATTCAACTCCATTTAGGACTGGGAAACAAACGCTACCTCGCCTTACAAGAAACACACTCTGCTTTTGAGAAAAGAGCACTCTTCTACTCTACTGTGTTTCCCATAGGGCCAGAACAGTGAGCTTGCTCAGAACAAAAGAACTGTGCTTCCTACACACACGGGCCATATCTAGTTCAACTCTGATTAGGAACTGACGAGAACAGTAGCTCCTCTTCAGTCCAATACACTGTACTTGCTGGGAATAGACGCGAGTGCTATTTGCACTTTGTATGGAAATGGGAGCGCAATAGTGACTTTCCTTACCAGAAAAAAACTCTTGCTCGTAGGACCAAAAACTGCATGTGATTCAATTCCATTTAGGACTGGGAAACAAACAAAGGCTCGCCTTACAAGAAACACACTCTGCTTTTGAGAAAAGAGCACTCTTCTATTCTCCTGTGTTTCCTATAGGGCCAGTACAGTGAGCTTGCTCAGAACAAAAGAACTGTGCTTCCTTCACACACGGGCCATATCTAGTTCAATTCTGCTTAGGAAACTGACAAGAACAGTAGATCATCTTCAATCCAATACACTGTACTTGCTGGGAACATACTCCAGGGCTATTTGCCCTGTGTACAGCAATGGGAGCACAATAGTGTCTCTCCTTACCAGAAAACAACTCTTGCTCGTAGGACCAGAAACTGCATGTGATTCAACTCCACTTAGGACTGGGAAACAAACGCTAGCTCGCCTTACAAGAAACACGCTCTGCTTTTGAGAAAAGGGCACACTTCTACTCTACTGTGTTTCCTATGGTGTCGGAACAGTGAGCTTGCTCAGTACAAAAGAACTGTGCTTCCTACACACACGGGCCATATATAGTTCAACTCTGCTTAGGAAACTGACCAGAACAGTAGCTCCTCTTCAGTCCAATACACTGTACTTGCTGGGAACAGACGCGAGTGCTATTTGTACTGTGTATGGCAATGGGAGCGCAATAGTGACTTCCCTCACCAGAAAACAACTCTTGCTTGTAGGACAAAAAACTGCATGTGATTCAACTCCATTTAGGACTGGGAAACAAACGCTAGCACGCCTTACAAGAAACACACTCTCCTTTTGAGAAAAGAGCACTCTTCTACTCTACTGTGTTTCCTATAGGGCCAGTACAGCGAGCTTGCTCAGAACAAAAGAAGTGTGCTTCCTACACACATGGCCATATCCAGTTCAATTCTGCTTAGGAAACTGAAAAGAACAGTAGCTCCTCTTCAGTCCAATACACTCTACATGCTGGGAACAGACGCCAGTGCTATTTGCCCTGTGTATGACAATGGGAGCACAATAGTGTCTCTTCTTATCAGAAAACAACTCTTGCTCAAAGGACCAGAAACTGCATGGGATTCAACTCCATTTAGGACTGGGAAACAAACGCTAGCTCACCTTACAAGAAATACACTCTGCTTTTGAGAAAAGAGCACTCTTCTACTCTACTGTGTTTCCAATATGGCCAGAACAGTGAGCTTGCTCAGAAGAAAAGAACTGTGCTACCTACACACACGGGCCATATCTAGTTCAACTCTGATTAGGAAACTGACGAGAACAGTAGCTCCTCTTCAGTCCAATACACTGTACTTGCTGGGAACAGACGCGAGTGCTATTTGCACTTTGTATGGAAATGAGAGCGCAATAGTGACTTTCCTTACCAGAAAAAAACTCTTGCTCGTAGGACCAAAAACTGCATGTAATTCAACTCCATTTAGTACTGGGAAACAAACGTTAGCTCGCCCTACAAAAAACACACTCTGCTTTTGCGAAAAGAGCACTCTTCTACTCTGCTGTGTTTCCTATAGTGCCAGTACAGTGAGTTTGCTCAGAACAAAAGAACTGTGTTTCTTCACACACGGGCCATATCTAGTTCAATTCTGCTTAGGAAACTGACAAGAACAGTAGATCCTCTTCAGTCCAATACACTGTACTTGCTGGGAACAGACGCCAGTGCTCTTTGCACTGTGTATGACAATGGGAGAGTAATAGTGACTCTTCTTACCAGAAAACAACTCTTGCTCGTAGGACCAGAAACTGCATGTGATTCAACTCCATTTAGGACTGGGAAACAAACGCTAGCTCGCCTTACAAGAAACACACTCGGCTTTTGAGAAAAGAGCACACTTCTACTCTACTGTGTTTCCTATGGGGTCCGAACAGTGAGCTTGCTCAGAACAAACGAACTGTACTTCCTACACACATAGGCCATATCTAGTTCAACTCTGCTTAGGAAACTGACAAGAACAGTATCTCCTCTTTAGTCCAATACACTGAACTTGCTGGGAACAGACGCCAGTGCTATTTGCACTGTGTATGGCAATGGGAGCGCAATAGTGACTCTTCTTACCAGAAAACATCTCTTGCTCGTAGAACAAGAAACTGCATGTGAATCAACTCCATTTAGGACTGAGAAACAAACGCTAGCACAAATTACAAGAAACACAATCTGCTTTTGAGAAAAGAGCACTCTTCTACTCTACGGTGTTTCCTATAATGCCAGAACAGTGAGCTTCCTCAGAACAAAAGAACTGTGCTTCCTACACACACGCGCCATATCGAGTTCAACTCTGCTTAGGAAACTGACAAGAACAGTATCTCCTATTCTGTCCAATACACTGTACTTGTTGGGAAGATAAGCGAGTGCTATTTGCACTGTGTATGGCAATGGAAGCGCAATAGTGACTCTTCTTACCAGAAAAAAACTCTTGCTCATACGACCAGAAACTGCATGGGATTCAACTCCATTTAGGACTGGGAAAAAAACGCTAGCTCGCCTTACAAGAAACACACTCTGCTTTTGAGAAAAGAGCACTCTTCTACTCTAAGGTGTTTCCTATATGGCCAGAACAGTGAGCTTGCTAAGAACAAAAGAACTGTGCTTCCTACACACACGGGCCATATCTAGTTCAACTCTGATTAGGAAACTGACGAGAACAGTAGCTCCTCTTCAGTCCAATACACTGTACTTCCTGGGAACAGACGCGAGTGCTATTTGCACTTTGTATGGAAATGGGAGCGCAATAGTGACTTTCCTTACCAGAAAAAAACTCTTGCTCGTAGGACCAAAAACTGCATGTAATTAAACTCCATTTAGGACTTGGAAACAAACGTTAGCTCGCCTTACAAGAAACACACTCTGCTTTTGAGAAAAGAGCACTCTTCTATTCTCCTGTGTTTCCTATATGGCCAGTACAGCAAGCTTGCTCAGAACAAAAGAACTGTGCTTCCTACACACATGGCCATATCCAGTTCAATTCTGCTTAGGAAACTGACAAGAACAGTAGCTCCTCTTCAGTCCAATACACTCTACATGCTGGGAACAGATGCCAGTGCTATTTGCCTTGTGTATGACAATGGGAGCACAATAGTGTCTCTTCTTACCAGAAAACAACTCTTGCTCGTAGGACCAGAAACTGCATGGGATTCAACTCCATTTAGGACTAGGAAACAAACGCTACCTCGCCTTACAAGAAACACACTCTGCTTTTGAGAAAAGAGCACTCTTCAACTCTACTGTGTTTCCTATGTGGCCAGAACAGTGAGCTTGCTCAGAACAAAAGAACTGTGCTTCCTACACACACGGCTATATCTAGATCAATTCTGCTTAAGAAACTGACAAGAACAGTAGATACTCTTCAGTCCAATACACCCAATACACTGTACATGCTGGGAACCGACACCAGTGCTATTTGCCCTGTGTATGACAATGGGAGTGCAATAGTGACAATTCTTACCATAAAACAATTCTTGCTCGTAGGACCAAAAACTGCAAGTGACTCAACTTTATTTAGGGCTGGGAAACATTAGCTTGCCTTACAAGAAACACACTCTGCTTTTGAGAAAAGAGCACTCCTCTACTCTACTGTGTTTTCCATGGGTTCCGAACAGTGAGCTTGCTCAGAACAAAAGAACTGTGCTTCCTACACACAGGGGCCATATCTCGTTCAACTATGCTTAGGAAACTGGCAAGAACAGTAGCTCGTCTTCAGTCCAATACACTGTACTTGCTGGGAAGAGACGATAGTGCTATTTGCACTGTGTATGGCAGTGGGAGCGCTATAGTGACTTTCCTTACCAGAAAACAACTCTTGCTCGTAAGACCAATAACTGCATGTGATTCAACTCCATTTAGGACTGGGAAACAAATGCTTGCTCGCCTTTCAATAACACACTCTGCTTTTGAGAAAAGGGCACTCTTCTACTCTACTGTGTTTCCTATGTGGTCCGAACAGTGAGCTTGCTCCGAACAAAAGAACTGTGCTTCCTACACACCGGGGACATATCTAGTTCAACTCTGCTTAGGAAACTGACAAGAACAGAGGATCCTCTTTAGTCCAATACACTGTACTTGCTGGGAACAGATGCGAGTGCTTTTTGCAGTGTGTATGGGAATGGGAGCGCAACAGTGACTCTTCTTACCAGAAAACAACTCTTGCTCGTAGGACCAGAAACTGCATGTGATTCAACTCCATTTCTGACTGGAAAGCAAATGCTAGCTCGCCTTACAATAAACACACTCTGCTTTTGAGAAAAGAGCACTCTTCTACTATATAGTGTTTCCTATGGGGTCCAAACAGTGAGCTTGCTCAGAACAAAAGAACTATGCTTCCTACACACACGGCCATATCTAGATCAATTCTGCTTAAGAAACTGACAAGAACAGTAGATACTCTTCAGTCCAATACACTTTACATGCTGGGAACCGACACCAGTGCTATTTGCCCTGTGTATGACAATGGGAGTGCAATAGTAACAATTCTTACCATAAAACAATTCTTGCTCGTAGGACCAAAAACTGCAAGTGACTCAACTGTATTTAGGACTGGGAAACAAACGTTAGCTTGCCTTACAAGAAACACACTCTGCTTTTGAGAAAAGAGCACTCCTCTTCTCTACTGTGTTTCCCATGGGTTCCGAACAGTGAGCTTGCTCAGAACAAAAGAACTGTGCTTCCTACACACAGGGGCCATATCTAGTTCAACTATGCTTAGGAAACTGACAAGAACAGTAGCTCCTCTTCAGTCCAATGCACTGTACTTGCTGGGAAGAGACGCGAGTGCTATTTGCACTGTGTATGGCAATGGGAGCGCTATAGTGACTTTCCTTACCAGAAAACAACTCTTGCGTGTAAGACCAAAAACTGCATGTGATTCAACTCCATTTATGACTGGGAAACAAATGCTAGCTCGCCTTACAAGAAACACAATCTGCTTTTGAGAAAAGGGCACTCTTCTACTCTACTGTGTTTCCTATGGGGTCCGAACAGTGAGCTTGCTCAGAAAAAAAGAACTGTGCTTCCTACACACCGGGGCCATATCTAGTTAAACTCTGCTTAGGAAACTGACAAGAACAGAGGATCCTCTTTAGTACAATACACTGTACTTCCTGGGAACAGACGCGAGTGCTATTTGCACTGTGTATGACAATGAGAGCGCAATAGTGACTCTTCTTACCAGAAAACAACTCTTGCTCGTAGGAACAGAAACTGCATGGGATCCAACTCCATTTAGGACTGGGAAACAAACGCTATCTCGCCTTACAAGAAACACAATCTGCTTTTGAGAAAAGAGCACTCTTCTACTCTACTGTGTTTCCTAAGTGTTCCGAACAGTGAGCTTGTTCAGAACAAAAGAACTGTGCTTCCTACACACACGGGCCATATCTAGTTCAACTCTGCTTAAAAAACTTACAAGAAAAGTAGCTCCTCTCCAGCACAATACACTGTACTTGCTGGGAAAAGATGCGAGTGCTATTTGCACTGTGTATCGCAATGTGAGCTCAATAGTGACTTTCCTTACCAGAAAACAACTCTTGCTCGTAGGGCCGAAAACTGCACGTGATTCAAATCCATTTAGAACTGGGAAATAAACGCTAGCTTGCCTTACGAGAAACACTATCTGCTTTTGAGAAAAGAGCACTCTTCTACTCTACTGTGTTTCTTATATGGCCAGAACAGTGAGCTTGCTCAGAACAAAAGAACTGTGCTTCCTACACACACGGCCATATCTAGTTGAACTTTACTTAGGAAACTGGCAAGAACAGTAGCTCCTCTTCAGTCCAGTACACTGTACTTGCTGAGAACAGATGCGTGTGCTATTTGCACTGTGTATGGCCATGGGAGCGCAATAGTGACTCTTCTTACCAGAAAACAACTCTTGCTCGTAGGACCAGAAACTGCATGGGATTCAACTCAATTTCTGACTGAGAAACAAACATTAGCTCGCCTAACAAGAAACACACTCTGCTTTTGAGAAAAGAGCACCCTTCTACTCTACTGTGTTTCCTATATGGCCAGAACAGTGAGCTTGCTCAGAACAAAAGAGGTGTGCTTCCTACACACACGGCCATATCTAGTACAATTCTGCTTAGGAAACTGACAAGAACAGTAGCTCCCATTAAGTCCAATACACTGTACTTGCTGGGAACAGACGCGTGTGCTATTTGCAGTGTATGGCCATGGGAGCGCAATAGTGACTCTTTTTACCAGAAAAAAACTTTTCCTCATAGGACCAGAAACTGCATGTGATTCAACTCCATTTAGGACTGGGAAACAAACGCTAGCTCGCCTTACGAGAAACACACTCTACTTTTAAGAAAAGAGCACAATCTTCTACTCTACTGTGTTTCCTAAGGGGTCCAAAGAGTGAGCATGCTCAGAACAAAAAACTGTGCTTCCTACACACGGACCCTATCTAGTTCAACTCTGCTTAGGAAACTGACAACAACAGTAGCTCCTATTCAGTCCAATACACTGTACTTGCTGGGAACAGACGCGAGTGCTATTAGTAATGTGTATGGCAATGGAGTGCAATAGTGACTTTCCTTACCAGAAAACAACTCTTGCTTGTATAACCAAAAACTGCATGTGATACAACTCCATTTAGGACTGGGAAACAAACGCTAGGTCACCTTACAAGAAACACACTCTGCTTTTGAGAAAAGAGCACTCTTCCACTCTACTGTGTTTCCTATATGGCCAGAACAGTGAGCTTGCTCAGAACAAAAGAGGTGTGCTTCCTACACACACGGCCATATCTAGTACAATTCTGCTTAGGAAACTGACAAGAACAGTAGCTCCTATTCAGTCCAATACACTGTACTTGCTGGGAACAGACGCGTGTGCTATTTGCAGTGTATGGCCATGGGAGCACAATAGTGACTCTTTTTACCAGAAAACAACTTTTGCTCGTAGGACCAGAAACTGCATGTGATTCAACTCCATTTAGGACTGGGAAACAAACGCTAGCTCGCCTTACGAGAAACACACGCTACTTTTGAGAAAAGAGCACTCTTCTACTCTACTGAGTTTCCTATATGGCCAGTACAGCGAGCTTGCTCAGAACAAAAAGAACTGTGCTTCCTACACGCATGGCCATATCCAGTTCAATTCTGCTTAGGAAACTGACAAGAACAGTAGCTCCTCTTCAGTCCAATACACTCTACATGCTTGGAAAAGACGCCAGTGCTATTTGCCCTGTGTATGACAATGAGAGCACAATAGTGTCTCTTCTTACCAGAAAAAAACTCTTGCTCGTAGGACCAGAAACTGCATGGGATTCAACTTCATTTAGGACTGGGAAACAAACGCTACCTCGCCTTACAAGAAACACACTCTGCTTTTGAGAAAAGAGCACTCTTCTACTCTACTGTGTTTACCATAGGGCCAGAACAGTGAGCTTGCTCAGAACAAAAGAACTGTGCTTCCTACACACACGGGCCATATCTAGTTCAACTCTGCTTAGGAAACTGACGAGAACAGTAGCTCCTCTTCAGTCCAATACACTGTACTTCCTGGGAACAGATGTGAGTGCTATTTGCACTTTGTATGGAAATGGGAGCGCAATAGTGACTTTCCTTACCAGAAAACAACTCTTGCTCGTAGGATCAAAAACTGCATGTGATTCAACTCCATTTAGGACTGGGAAACAAATGCTAGCTTGCCTTACAAGAAACACACTCTGCTTTTGAGAAAAGAGCACTCTTCTACTCTACTGTGTTTCCTATGTGGCCAGAACAGTGAGCTTGCTCAGAACAAAAGAACTGTGCTTCCTACACACAAGGCCATATGTAGATCAATTCTGCTTAAGAAACTGACAAGAACAGTAGATACTCTTCAGTCCAATACACTGTACATGCTGGGAACCGACACCAGTGCTATTTGCCCTGTGTATGACAATGGGAGTGCAATAGTGACAATTCTTACCATAAAACAACACTTGCTCGTAGGACCAAAAACTGCAAGTGACTCAACTTTATTTAGGACTGGGAAACAAACGTTAGCTTGCCTTACAAGAAACACACTCTGCTTTTGAGAAAAGAGCACTCCTCTACTCTACTGTGTTTCCCATTGGTTCCGAACAGTGAGCTTGCTCAGAACAAAAGAACTGTGCTTCCTACACACACGGGCCATATCTAGTTCAACTCTGCTTAGGAAACTGACAAGAACAGTAGCTCCTCTTCAGTCCAATACACTCTACTTGTTGGAAACAGACGCTAGTGCTATTTGCACTGTGTATGGCAATGGGAGCTCAATAGTGACTTTCCTTACCAGAAAACAACTCTTGCTCATAGGACCAGAAACTGCATGTGGTTCAACTCCATTTAGAACTGGGAAATAAACGCTAGCTCACCTTACAAAAACACACTCTGCTTTTGAGAAAAGAGCACTCTTCTACTCTACTGTGTTTCCTATAGGGCCAGAACAGAGAGCTTGCTCAGAACAAAAGAACTGTGCTTCCTATACCCATGGCCATATCTAGTTCAATTCTGTTTAGGAAATTGACAAGAACAGTAGATCCTCTTCAGTCCAATACACTGTACATGCTGGGAACAGACGCCAGTGGTATTTGCCCTGTGTATGACAATGGGAGTGCAATAATGACTCTTCTTACCAGAAAACAACTCTTGCTCGTAGGACAAGAAACTGCATGTGATTCAATCCATTTCTTACTGGGAAAGAAACACTAGATTGCCTTACAAGAAACACACTCTGCTTTTGAGAAAAGAGCACTCTTCTAATCTACTGTGTTTCCTATAGCGCCTGAACAGTTAGCTTGCTCAGAACAAAAGAACTGTGCTTCCTACACACACGGGCCATATCTAGTTCAACTCTGCTTAGGAAACTAACAAGAACAGTAGCTCCTCTTCAGTCCAATACACTGTACTTCCTGGGAACAGACGCGAGTGCTATTTGCACTGTTTATGGCAATGGAAGCGCAATAGTGACTCTTCTTACCAGAAAACAACTCTTGCTCATACGACCAGAAACTGCATGGGATTCAACTCCATTTAGGACTAGGAAAAAAATGCTAGCTCGCCTTACAAGAAACACACTCTGCTTTTGAGAAAAAAGCACTCTTCTACTCTACTGTGTTTCCTATATGGCCAGAACAGTGAGCTTGCTCAGAACAAAAAAACCTGTGCTTCCTACACAAACGGACATATGTAGTTCAATTCTGCTTAAAAAACTGACAAGAACAGTAGCTCCTCTTCAGTCCAATACACTGTACTTGCTGGGAACAGACGCGAGTGCTATTTGCACTTTGTATGGCAATGTGAGCGCAATAGTGACTTTCCTCACCAGAAAACAGCTCTTGCTCATAGGACCTAAAACTGCATGGGATTTAACTCCATTTAGGACTGGGAAACAAACGCTAGCTCGCCTTACAAGAAACACACTCTCCTTTTGAGAAAAGAGCACTCTTCTACTCTACTGTGTTTCCTATAAGGCCAGAACAGCGAGCTTGCTCAGAACAAAAGAACTGTGCTTCCTACACACACGGGCCTTATCTAGTTCAACTCTGCTTAGGAAACTGACAAGAACAGTATCTCCTATTCTGTCCAATACACTGTACTTGCTAGGAACAGACGCCAGTGCTATTTGTCCTGTGTATGGCAATGGCAGCACAATAGTGACTCTTCTTACCAGAAAACAACTCTTGCTCGTAGGACCAGAAACTGCATGTGATTCAACTCCATTTAGGACTGGGAAACAAACGATAGCTCGCCTTACAAGAAACACACTCTGCTTTTGAGAAAAAAGCAATCTTCTACTCTACGGTGTTTCCTAAGGGGTCCAAAGAGTGAGCATGCTCAGAACAAAAAACTGTGCTTCCTACACACGGACCCTATCTAGTTCAACTCTGCTTAGGAAACTGACAACAACAGTAGCTCCTATTCAGTCCAATACACTGTACTTGCTGGGAACAGACGCGAGTGCTATTAGTAATGTGTATGGCAATGGGAGTGCAATAGTGACTTTCCTTACCAGAAAACAACTCTTGCTTGTATAACCAAAAACTGCATGTGATACAACTCCATTTAGGACTGGGAAACAAACGCTAGGTCACCTTACAAGAAACACACTCTGATTTTGAGAAAAGAGCACTCTTCTACTCTACTGTGTTTCCTATATGGCCAGAACAGTGAGCTTGCTCAGAACAAAAGAGGTGTGCTTCCTACACACACGGCCATATCTAGTACAATTCTGCTTAGGAAACTGACAAGAACAGTAGCTCCTATTCAGTCCAATACACTGTACTTGCTGGGAACAGACGCGTGTGCTATTTGCAGTGTATGGCCATGGGAGCGCAATAGTGACTCTTTTTACCAGAAAACAACTTTTCCTCGTAGGACCAGAAACTGCATGTGATTCAACTCCATTTAGGACTGGGAAACAAACGCTAGCTCGCCTTACGAGAAACACACTCTGCTTTTGAGAAAAGAGCACTCTTCTACTCTACTGAGTTTCCTATATGGCCAGTACAGCGAGCTTGCTCAGAACAAAAGAACTGTGCTTCCTACACGCATGGCCATATCCAGTTCAATTCTGCTTAGGAAACTGACAAGAACAGTAGCTCCTCTTCAGTCCAATAAACTCTACATGCTTGGAAAAGACGCCAGTGCTATTTGCCCTGTGTATGACAATGAGAGCACAATAGTGTCTCTTCTTACCAGAAAAAAACTCTTGCTCGTAGGACCAGAAACTGCATGGGATTCAACTTCATTTAGGACTGGGAAAAAAAACGCTAGCTCGCCTTACAAAAAACAGACTCTACTTTTGAGAAAAGAGCACTCTTCTACTCTACTGTGTTTCCCATAGGGCCAGAACAGTGAGCTTGCTCAGAACAAAAGAACTGTGCTTCCTACACACACGAGCCATATCTAGTTCAACTCTGCTTAGGAAACTGACGAGAACAGTAGCTCCCCTTCAGTCCAATACACTGTACTTGCTGGGAACAGACGCGAGTGCTATTCGCACTTTGTATGGAAATGGGAGCGCAATAGTGACTTTCCTTACCAGAAAAAAACTCTTGCTCGTAGGACCAAAAACTGCATGTAATTCAACTCCATTTAGTACTGGGAAACAAACGTTAGCTCCCCCTACAAAAAACACACTCTGCTTTTGCGAAAAGAGCACTCTTCTACTCTGCTGTGTTTCCTATAGTGCCAGTACAGTGAGCTTGCTCAGAACAAAAGAACTGTGTTTCTTCACACACGGGCCATATCTAGTTCAATTCTGCTTAGGAAACTGACAAGAACAGTAGATCCTCTTCAGGCCAATACACTGTACTTGCTGGGAACAGATGCCAGTGCTCTTTGCACTGTGTATGACAATGGGAGAGTAATAGTGACTCTTCTTACCAGAAAACAACTCTTGCTCGTAGGACCAGAAACTGCATGTGATTCAACTCCACTTAGGACTGGGAAACAAACGCTAGCTCGCCTTACAAGAAACACACTCGGCTTTTGAGAAAAGAGCACTCTTCTACTGTACTGTGTTTCCTATGGGTTCCGAACAGTGAGCTTGCTCAGAACAAACGAACTGTACTTCCTACACACATAGGCCATATCTAGTTCAACTCTGCTTAGGAAACTGACAAGAACAGTATCTCCTCTTTAGTCCAATACACTGAACTTGCTGGGAACAGACGCCAGTGCTATTTGCACTGTGTATGGCAATGGGAGCGCAATAGTGACTCTTCTTACCAGAAAACATCTCTTGCTCGTAGAACAAGAAACTGCATGTGATTCAACTCCATTTAGGACTGAGAAACAAACGCTAGCACAAATTACAATAAACACACTCTGCTTTTGAGAAAAGAGCACTCTTCTACTCTACGGTGTTTCCTATAATGCCAGAACAGTGAGCTTCCTCAGAACAAAAGAACTGTGCTTCCTACACACACGGGCCATATCGAGTTCAACTCTGCTTAGGAAACTGACAAGAACAGTATCTCCTATTCTGTCCAATACACTGTACTTGTTGGGAAGATAAGCGAGTGCTATTTGCACTGTGTATGGCAATGGAAGCGCAATACTGACTCTTCTTACCAGAAAACAACTCTTGCTCATACGACCAGAAACTGCATGGGATTCAACTCCATTTAGGACTGGGAAAAAAACGCTAGCTCGCCTTACAAGAAACACACTCTGCTTTTGAGAAAAGAGCACTCTTCTACTCTAAGGTGTTTCCTATATGGCCAGAACAGTGAGCTTGCTAAGAACAAAAGAACTGTGCTTCCTACACACACGGGCCATATCTAGTTCAACTCTGATTAGGAAACTGACGAGAACAGTAGCTCCTCTTCAGTCCAATACACTGTACTTCCTGGGAACAGACGCGAGTGCTATTTGCACTTTGTATGGAAATGGGAGCGCAATAGTGACTTTCCTTACCAGAAAAAAACTCTTGCTCGTAGGACCAAAAACTGCATGTAATTAAACTCCATTTAGGACTTGGAAACAAACGTTAGCTCGCCTTACAAGAAACACACTCTGCTTTTGAGAAAAGAGCACTCTTCTATTCTCCTGTGTTTCCTATATGGCCAGTAGAGCAAGCTTGCTCAGAACAAAAGAACTGTGCTTCCTACACACATGGCCATATCCAGTTCAATTCTGCTTAGGAAACTGACAAGAACAGTAGCTCCTCTTCAGTCCAATACACTCTACATGCTGGGAACAGATGCCAGTGCTATTTGCCTTGTGTATGACAATGGGAGCACAATAGTGTCTCTTCTTACCAGAAAACAACTCTTGCTCGTAGGACCAGAAACTGCATGGGATTCAACTCCATTTAGGACTAGGAAACAAACGCTACCTCGCCTTACAAGAAACACACTCTGCTTTTGAGAAAAGAGCACTCTTCAACTCTACTGTGTTTCCTATGTGGCCAGAACAGTGAGCTTGCTCAGAACAAAAGAACTGTGCTTCCTACACACACGGCCATATCTAGGTCAATTCTGCTTAAAAAACTGACAAGAACAGTAGATACTCTTCAGTCCAATACACCCAATACACTGTACATGCTGGGAACCGACACCAGTGCTAATTGCCCTGTGTATGACAATGGGAGTGCAATAGTGACAATTCTTACCATAAAACAATTCTTGCTCGTAGGACCAAAAACTGCAAGTGACTCAACTTTATTTAGGGCTGGGAAACATTAGCTTGCCTTACAAGAAACACACTCTGCTTTTGAGAAAAGAGCACTCCTCTACTCTACTGTGTTTTCCATGGGTTCCGAACAGTGAGCTTGCTCAGAACAAAAGAACTGTGCTTCCTACACACAGGGGCCATATCTCGTTCAACTATGCTTAGGAAACTGGCAAGAACAGTAGCTCGTCTTCAGTCCAATACACTGTACTTTTTGGGAAGAGACGATAGTGCTATTTGCACTGTGTATGGCAGTGGGAGCGCTATAGTGACTTTCCTTACCAGAAAACAACTCTTGCTCGTAAGACCAAAAACTGCATGTGATTCAACTCCATTTAGGACTGGGAAACAAATGCTTGCTCGCCTTTCAATAACACACTCTGCTTTTGAGAAAAGGGCACTCTTCTACTCTACTGTGTTTCCTATGTGGTCCGAACAGTGAGCTTGCTCCGAACAAAAGAACTGTGCTTCCTACACACCGGGGACATATCTAGTTCAACTCTGCTTAGGAAACTGACAAGAACAGAAGATCCTCTTTAGTCCAATACACTGTACTTGCTGGGAACAGATGCAAGTGCTTTTTGCACTGTGTATGGGAATGGGAGCGCAACAGTGACTCTTCTTACCAGAAAACAACTCTTGCTCGTAGGACCAGAAACTGCATGTGATTCAACTCCATTTCTGACTGGAAAGCAAATGCTAGCTCGCCTTACAATAAACACACTCTGCTTTTGAGAAAAGAGCACTCTTCTACTCTATAGTGTTTCCTATGGGGTCCAAACAGTGAGCTTGCTCAGAACAAAAGAACTATGCTTCCTACACACACGGCCATATCTAGATCAATTCTGCTTAAGAAACTGACAAGAACAGTAGATACTCTTCAGTCCAATACACTTTACATGCTGGGAACCGACACCAGTGCTATTTGCCCTGTGTATGACAATGGGAGTGCAATAGTAACAATTCTTACCATAAAACAATTCTTGCTCGTAGGACCAAAAACTGCAAGTGACTCAACTGTATTTAGGACTGGGAAACAAACGTTAGCTTGCCTTACAAGAAACACACTCTGCTTTTGAGAAAAGAGCACTCCTCTTCTCTACTGTGTTTCCCATGGGTTCCGAACAGTGAGCTTGCTCAGAACAAAAGAACTGTGCTTCCTACACACAGGGGCCATATCTAGTTCAACTATGCTTAGGAAACTGACAAGAACAGTAGCTCCTCTTCAGTCCAATACACTGTACTTGCTGGGAAGAGACGCGAGTGCTATTTGCACTGTGTATGGCAATGGGAGCGCTATAGTGACTTTCCTTACCAGAAAAAAACTCTTGCGTGTAAGACCAAAAACTGCATGTGATTCAACTCCATTTATGACTGGGAAACAAATGCTAGCTCGCCTTACAAGAAACACACTCTGCTTTTGAGAAAAGGGCACTCTTCTACTCTACTGTGTTTCCTATGGGGTCCGAACAGTGAGCTTGCTCAGAAAAAAAGAACTGTGCTTCCTACACACCGGGGCCATATCTAGTTCAACTCTGCTTAGGAAACTGACAAGAACAGAGGATCCTCTTTAGTACAATACACTGTACTTGCTGGGAACAGACGCGAGTGCTATTTGCACTGTGTATGGCAATGGGAGCGCAATAGTGACTCTTCTTACCAGAAAACAACTCTTGCTCGTAGGACCAGAAACTGCATGTGATTCAACTCCATTTCTGACTGGAAAGCAAATGCTAGCTCGCCTTACAAGAAACACACTCTGCTTTTGAGAAAACGGCACTCTTCTACTCTACTGTGTTTCCTATGGGATCCGAACAGTGAGCTTGCTCAGAACAAAAGTACTGTGCTTCCTACACACACGGCCATATCTAGTTCAACTCTGCTTAGGAAACTGACAAGAACAGTAGCTCCTCTTCAGTCCAATACACTGTACTTGCTTAGAACAGACGCGAGTGCTATTTGCACTGTGTATGACAATGGGAGCGCAATAGTGACTCTTCTTACCAGAAAACAACTCTTGCTCGTAGGACCAGAAACTGCATGGGATTCAACTCAATTTAGGACTGGGAAACAAACGCTATCTCGCCTTACAAGAAACACAATCTGCTTTTGAGAAAAGAGCACTCTTCTACTCTACTGTGTTTCCTAAGTGTTCCGAACAGTGAGCTTGTTCAGAACAAAAGAACTGTGCTTCCTACACACACGGGCCATATCTAGTTCAACTCTGCTTAAAAAACTTACAAGAAAAGTAGCTCCTCTCCAGCACAATACACTGTACTTGCTGGGAACAGATGCGAGTGCTATTTGCACTGTGTATCGCAATGTGAGCTCAATAGTGACTTTCCTTACCAGAAAACAACTCTTGCTCGTAGGACCGAAAACTGCATGTGATTCAACTCCATTTAGAACTGGGAAATAAACACTAGCTTGCCTTACGAGAAACACTATCTGCTTTTGAGAAAAGAGCACTCTTCTACTCTACTGTGTTTCTTATATGGCCAGAACAGTGAGCTTGCTCAGAACAAAAGAACTGTGCTTCCTACACACACGGCCATATCTAGTTGAATTTTACTTAGGAAACTGGCAAGAACAGTAGCTCCTCTTCAGTCCAGTACACTGTACTTGCTGAGAACAGATGCGTGTGCTATTTGCACTGTGTATGGCCATGGGAGCGCAATAGTGACTCTTTTTACCAGAAAACAACCACTGCTCCTAGGACCAGGAACTGCATGGGATTCAACTCCATTTCTAACTGGGAAACAAACTTTAGCTTGCCTTACAAGAAACACAGTCTGCTTTTGAGAAAAGAGCACTCCTCTACTCTACTGTGTTTCCCATGGGTTCCGAACAGTGAGCTTGCTCAGAACAAAAGAACTGTGCTTCCTACACACACGGGCCATATCTAGTTCAACTCTGCTTAGGAAACTGACCAGAACAGTAGCTCCTCTTCAGTCCAATACACTGTACTTGCTGGGAACAGACGCGAGTGCTATTTGCACTGTGTATGGCAATGGGAGCTCAATAGTGACTTTCCTTACCAGAAAACAACTCTTGCTTGTAGGACTGAAAACTGCATGTGATTCAATTCCATTTAGAACTTGGAAATAAACGCAAGCTCGCCTTACAAGAAACAGATTCTGATTTTGAGAAAACGGCACTCTTCTACTCTACTGTGTTTCCTTTGGGGTCCGAAAAATGAGCTTGCTCAGAACAAAAGAACTTTGCTTCCTACACACACGGGCCATATCTAGTTCAACGCTGCTTAGGAAACTTAGAAGAACAGTTGCTCCTCTTCAGTCCAATACACTGTACTTGCTGGGAACAGACGCCAGTGCTATTTGCACTGTGTATGGCAATTGGAGCACAATAGTGACTTTCCTTACCAGAAAACAACTCTTGCTCCTAGGACCAAAAACTGCATGTGATTCAACTCCATTTAGGACTGGGAAACAAACGCTAGCTTGCCTTACAAGAAACACACTCTGCTTTTGAGAAAAGAGCACTCTTCTACTCTACTGTGTTTCCTATGTGGCCAGAAGAGTGAGCTTGCTCAGAACAAAAGAACTGTGCTTCCTACACACACGACCATATCTAGATCAATTCTGCTTAAGAAACTGACAAGAACAGTAGATACTCTTCAGTCCAATACACTGTACATGCTGGGAACCGACACCAGTGCTATTTGCCCTGTGTATGACAATGGGAGTGCAATAGTGACAATTCTTACCATAAAACAACTCTTGCTCGTAGGACCAAAAACTGCAAGTGACTCAACTTTATTTAGGACTGGGAAACAAACGTTAGCTTGCCTTACAAGAAACACACTCTGCTTTTGAGAAAAGGGCACTCTTCTAATCTATGTGTTTCTTAAGTGTTCCGAACAGTGAGCTTGCTCAGAACAAAAGAACTGTGCTTCCTACACACACGGGCCATATCTAGTTCAACTCTGCTTAGGAAACTGAAAAGAAAAGTAGCTCCTCTTCAGTACAATACAGTGTACATGCTGGGAACAGACGCCAGTGCTATTTGCCCTGTGTATGACAATGGGAGCACAATAGTGTCTCTTCTTACCAGAACACAACTCTTGCTCGTAGGACCAGAAACTGCATGGGATTCAACTCCATTTAGGACTGGGAAACAAACGCTAGCTCGCCTTACAAGAAACACACTCTGCTTTTGAGAAAACAGCACTCTTCTATTCTCCTGTGTTTCCTATTGGGCCAGTACAGCTAGCTTGCTCAGAACAAAAGAACTGTGCTTCCTACACACATGGACATATCCAGTTCAATTCTGCTTAGGAAACTGACAATGACAGTAGCTCCTCTTCAGTCCAATACACTCTACATGCTGGGAACAGACGCCAGTGCTTTTTGCCCTGTGTATGACAATGGGAGCACAATAGTGTCTCTATTTACCAGAAAACAACTCTTGCTCGTAGGACCAGAAACTGCATGGGATTCAACTCCATTTAGGACTGGGAAACAAACGCTACTAGGCCTTACAAGAAACACACTCTGCTTTTGAGAAAAGAGCACTCTTCTACTCTGCTGTGTTTCCTATAGTGCCAGTACAGTGAGCTTGCTCAGAATAAAAGAACTGTGCTTCCTTCACACACGGGCCATATCTAGTTCAGGGCTGCTTAGGAAACTGACAAGAACAGTAGCTCCTCTTCAGTCCAATACACTGTACTTGCTGGGAACAGACGCGAGTGCTATTTGCACTGTGTATGGCAATGGGAGCGCAATAGTGACATTCCTTACCAGAAAACAACTCTTGCTCGTAGGACCAAAAACTGCATGTGATTCAACTCCATTTAGGACTGGGAAACAAACGCTAGCTCGCCTTACGAGAAACACACTCTGCTTTTGAGAAAATAGCACTCTTCTACTCTACTGAGTTTCCTATATGGCCAGTACAGCGAGCTTGCTCAGAACAAAAGAACTGTGCTTCCTACACGCATGGCCATATCCAGTTCAATTCTGCTTAGGAAACTGACAAGAACAGTAGCTCCTCTTCAGTCCAATACACTCTACATGCTGGGAAAAGACGCCAGTGCTATTTGCCCTGTGTATGACAATGGGAGCACAATAGTGTCTCTTCTTACCAGAAAAAAACTCTTGCTCGTAGGACCAGAAACTGCAAGGGATTCAACTCCATTTAGGACTGGGAAACAAACGCTACCTCGCCTTACAAGAAACACACTCTGCTTTTGAGAAAAGAGCACTCTTCTACTCTACTGTGTTTCCCATAGGGCCAGAACAGTGAGCTTTCTCAGAACAAAAGAACTGTGCTTCCTACACACACGGGCCATATCTAGTTCAACTCTGCTTAGGAAACTGACGAGAACAGTAGCTCCTCTTCAGTCCAATACACTGTACTTCCTGGGAACAGATGCGAGTGCTATTTGCACTTTGTATGGAAATGGGAGCGCAATAGTGACTTTCCTTACCAGAAAACAACTCTTGCTTGTAGGATCAAAAACTGCATGTGATTCAACTCCATTTAGGACTGGGAAACAAACGCTAGCTTGCCTTACAAGAAACACACTCTGCTTTTGAGAAAAGAGCACTCTTCTACTCTACTGTGTTTCCTATGTGGCCAGAAGAGTGAGCTTGCTCAGAACAAAAGAACTGTGCTTCCTACACACACGACCATATCTAGATCAATTCTGCTTAAGAAACTGACAAGAACAGTAGATACTCTTCAGTCCAATACACTGTACATGCTGGGAACCGACACCAGTGCTATTTGCCCTGTGTATGACAATGGGAGTGCAATAGTGACAATTCTTACCATAAAACAACTCTTGCTCGTAGGACCAAAAACTGCAAGTGACTCAACTTTATTTAGGACTGGGAAACAAACGTTAGCTTGCCTTACAAGAAACACACTCTGCTTTTGAGAAAAGGGCACTCTTCTAATCTATGTGTTTCTTAAGTGTTCCGAACAGTGAGCTTGCTCAGAACAAAAGAACTGTGCTTCCTACACACACGGGCCATATCTAGTTCAACTCTGCTTAGGAAACTGAAAAGAAAAGTAGCTCCTCTTCAGTACAATACAGTGTACATGCTGGGAACAGACGCCAGTGCTATTTGCCCTGTGTATGACAATGGGAGCACAATAGTGTCTCTTCTTACCAGAACACAACTCTTGCTCGTAGGACCAGAAACTGCATGGGATTCAACTCCATTTAGGACTGGGAAACAAACGCTAGCTCGCCTTACAAGAAACACACTCTGCTTTTGAGAAAACAGCACTCTTCTATTCTCCTGTGTTTCCTATTGGGCCAGTACAGCTAGCTTGCTCAGAACAAAAGAACTGTGCTTCCTACACACATGGACATATCCAGTTCAATTCTGCTTAGGAAACTGACAATGACAGTAGCTCCTCTTCAGTCCAATACACTCTACATGCTGGGAACAGACGCCAGTGCTTTTTGCCCTGTGTATGACAATGGGAGCACAATAGTGTCTCTATTTACCAGAAAACAACTCTTGCTCGTAGGACCAGAAACTGCATGGGATTCAACTCCATTTAGGACTGGGAAACAAACGCTACTAGGCCTTACAAGAAACACACTCTGCTTTTGAGAAAAGAGCACTCTTCTACTCTGCTGTGTTTCCTATAGTGCCAGTACAGTGAGCTTGCTCAGAATAAAAGAACTGTGCTTCCTTCACACACGGGCCATATCTAGTTCAGGGCTGCTTAGGAAACTGACAAGAACAGTAGCTCCTCTTCAGTCCAATACACTGTACTTGCTGGGAACAGACGCGAGTGCTATTTGCACTGTGTATGGCAATGGGAGCGCAATAGTGACATTCCTTACCAGAAAACAACTCTTGCTCGTAGGACCAAAAACTGCATGTGATTCAACTCCATTTAGGACTGGGAAACAAACGCTAGCTCGCCTTACGAGAAACACACTCTGCTTTTGAGAAAATAGCACTCTTCTACTCTACTGAGTTTCCTATATGGCCAGTACAGCGAGCTTGCTCAGAACAAAAGAACTGTGCTTCCTACACGCATGGCCATATCCAGTTCAATTCTGCTTAGGAAACTGACAAGAACAGTAGCTCCTCTTCAGTCCAATACACTCTACATGCTGGGAAAAGACGCCAGTGCTATTTGCCCTGTGTATGACAATGGGAGCACAATAGTGTCTCTTCTTACCAGAAAAAAACTCTTGCTCGTAGGACCAGAAACTGCAAGGGATTCAACTCCATTTAGGACTGGGAAACAAACGCTACCTCGCCTTACAAGAAACACACTCTGCTTTTGAGAAAAGAGCACTCTTCTACTCTACTGTGTTTCCCATAGGGCCAGAACAGTGAGCTTTCTCAGAACAAAAGAACTGTGCTTCCTACACACACGGGCCATATCTAGTTCAACTCTGCTTAGGAAACTGACGAGAACAGTAGCTCCTCTTCAGTCCAATACACTGTACTTCCTGGGAACAGATGCGAGTGCTATTTGCACTTTGTATGGAAATGGGAGCGCAATAGTGACTTTCCTTACCAGAAAACAACTCTTGCTTGTAGGATCAAAAACTGCATGTGATTCAACTCCATTTAGGACTGGGAAACAAACGCTAGCTTGCCTTACAAGAAACACACTCTGCTTTTGAGAAAAGAGCACTCTTCTACTCTACTGTTTTTCCTATGTGGCCAGAAAAGTGAGGTTGCTCCGAACAAAAGAACTGTGCTTCCTACACACACGGCCATGTCTAGATCAATTCTGCTTAAGAAACTGAGAAGAACAGTAGATACTCTTCAGTCCAATACACTGTACATGCTGGGAACCAACACCAGTGCTATTTGCCCTGTGTATGACAATGGGAGTGCAATAGTGACAATTCTTACCATAAAACAACTCTTGCTCGTAGGACCAAAAACTGCAAGTGACTCAAATTTATTTAGGACTGGGAAACAAACGTTAGCTTGCCTTACAAGAAACACACTCTGCTTTTGAGAAAAGAGCACTCCTCTACTCTACTGTGTTTCCCATGGGTTCTGAACAGTGAGCTTGCTCAGAACAAAAGAACTGTGCTTCCTACACACACGGGCCATATCTAGTTCAACTCTGCTTAGGAAACTGACAAGAACAGTAGCTCCTCTTCAGTCCAATACACTCTACTTGCTGGAAACAGACGCTAGTGCTATTTGCACTGTGTATGGCAATGGGAGCTCAATAGTGACTTTCCTTACCAGAAAACAACTCTTGCTCATAGGACCAGAAACTGCATGTGATTCAACTCCATTTAGAACTGGGAAATAAACGCTAGCTCACCTTACAAAAACACACTCTGTTTTTGAGAAAAGAGCACTCTTCTACTCTACTGTGTTTCCTATATGGCCAGAACAGTGAGCTTGCTCAGAACAAAAAAACTGTGCTTCCTACACAAACGGACATATCTAGTTCAATTCTGCTTAAAAAACTTACAAGAACAGTAGCTCCTCTTCAGTCCAATACACTGTACTTGCTGGGAACAGACGCGAGTGCTATTTGCACTTTGTATGGAAATGGGAGCGCAATAGTGACTTTCCTTACCAGAAAACAACTCTTGCTTGTAGGATCAAAAACTGCATGTGATTCAACTCCATTTAGGACTGGGAAACAAACGCTAGCTTGCCTTACAAGAAACACACTCTGCTTTTGAGAAAAGAGCACTCTTCTACTCTACTGTTTTTCCTATGTGGCCAGAAAAGTGAGGTTGCTCAGAACAAAAGAACTGTGCTTCCTACACACACGGCCATGTCTAGATCAATTCTGCTTAAGAAACTGAGAAGAACAGTAGATACTCTTCAGTCCAATACACTGTACATGCTGGGAACCAACACCAGTGCTATTTGCCCTGTGTATGACAATGGGAGTGCAATAGTGACAATTCTTACCGTAAAACAACTCTTGCTCGTAGGACCAAAAACTGCAAGTGACTCAAATTTATTTAGGACTGGGAAACAAACGTTAGCTTGCCTTACAAGAAACACACTCTGCTTTTGAGAAAAGAGCACTCCTCTACTCTACTGTGTTTCCCATGGGTTCTGAACAGTGAGCTTGCTCAGAACAAAAGAACTGTGCTTCCTACACACACGGGCCATATCTAGTTCAACTCTGCTTAGGAAACTGACAAGAACAGTAGCTCCTCTTCAGTCCAATACACTCTACTTGCTGGAAACAGACGATAGTGCTATTTGCACTGTGTATGGCAATGGGAGCTCAATAGTGACTTTCCTTACCAGAAAACAACTCTTGCTCATAGGACCAGAAACTGCATGTGATTCAACTCCATTTAGAACTGGGAAATAAACGCTAGCTCACCTTACAAAAACACACTCTGTTTTTGAGAAAAGAGCACTCTTCTACTCTACTGTGTTTCCTATATGGCCAGAACAGTGAGCTTGCTCAGAACAAAAAAACTGTGCTTCCTACACAAACGGACATATCTAGTTCAATTCTGCTTAAAAAACTGACAAGAACAGTAGCTCCTCTTCAGTCCAATACACTGTACTTGCTGGGAACAGACGCGAGTGCTATTTGCACTGTGTATGGCAATGTGAGCGCAATAGTGACTTTCCTCACCAGAAAACAACTCTTGCTCATAGGACCTAAAACTGCATGGGATTTAACTCCATTTAGGACTGGGAAACAAACGCTAGCTCGCCTTACAAGAAACACACTCTCCTTTTGAGAAAAGAGCACTCTTCTACTCTACTGTGTTTCCTATAGGGCCAGTACAGCGAGCTTGCTCAGAACAAAAGAACTGTGCTTCCTACACACACGGGCCTTATCTAGTTCAACTCTGCTTAGGAAACTGACAAGAACAGTATCTCCTATTCTGTCCAATACACTGTACTTGCTGGGAAGAGAAGCGAGTGCTATTTGCACTGTGTATGGCAATGGAAGCGCAATAGTGACTCTTCTTACCAGAAAACAACTCTTGCTCGTAGGACCAGAAACTGCATGGGATTCAACTCCATTTAAGACTGGGAAAAAAACGCTAGCTCGCCTTACAAAAAACACACTCTGCTTTTGAGAAAAGAGCACTCTTCTACTCTACTGTGTTTCCCATAGGGCCAGAACAGTGAGCTTGCCCAGAACAAAAGAACTGTGCTTCCTACACACACGAGCCATATCTAGTTCAACTCTGCTTAGGAAACTGACGAGAACAGTAGCTCCCCTTCAGTCCAATACACTGTACTTGCTGGGAACAGACGCGAGTGCTATTTGCACTTTGTATGGAAATGGGAGCGCAATAGTGACTTTCCTTACCAGAAAACAACTCTTGCTCATAGGACCAAAAACTGCATGTGATTCAACTCCATTTAGGACTGGGAAACAAACGCTAGCTCACCTTACAAGAAACACACTCTGCTTTTGAGAAAAGAGCACTCTTCTACTCTGCTGTGTTTCCTATAGGGCCAGTACAGTGAGCTTGCTCAGAACAAAAGAACTGTGCTTCCTTCACACACGGGCTATATCTAGTTCAATTCTGCTTAGGAAACTGACAAGAACACTAGCTCCTTTTCAGTCCAATACACTCTACATGCTGGGAACAGACGCCAGTACTATTTGCCCTGTGTATGACAATGGGAGCACAATATTGTCTCTTCTTACCAGAAAACAACTCTTGCTCGTAGGACCAGAAACTGCATGGGATTCAACTCCATTTAGGACCGCGAAACAAACGCTAGCTCGCCTTACAAGAAACACACTCTGCTTTTGAGAAAAGAGCACTCTTCTACTCTACTGTGTTTCCCATAGGGCCAGAACAGTGAGCTTGCTCAGAACAAAAGAACTGTGCTTCCTACACACACGGGCCATATCTAGTTCAACTCTGCTTAGGAACTGACGAGAACAGTAGCTCCTCTTCAGTCCAATACACTGTACTTGCTGGGAATAGACGGGAGTGCTATTTGCACTTTGTATGTAAATGGGAGCGCAATAGTGACTCTCCTTACCAGAAAAAAACTCTTCCTAGTAGGACCAAAAACTGCATGTGATTCAACTCCATTTAGGACTGGGAAACAAACGTTAGCTCGCCTTACAAGAAAGACACTCTGCTTTTGAGAAAAGAGCACTCTTCTATTCTCCTGTGTTTCCTATATGGCCAGTACAGTGAGCTTCCTCAGAACAAAAGAACTGTGCTTCCTTCACACACGGGCCATATCTAGTTTAATTCTGCTTAGGAAACTGACAAGAACAGTAGATCATCTTCAGTCCAATACACTCTACTTGCTGGGAACATACGCCAGTGCTATTTGCACTGTCTACAGCAATGGGAGCACAATAGTGTCTCTCCTTACCAGAAAACAACTCTTGCTCGTAGGACCAGAAACTGGATGTGATTCAACTCCATTTAGGACTGGGAAACAAACGCTAGCTAGCCTTACAAGAAACACACTCGGCTTTTGAGAAAAGAGCACTCTTCTACTCTACTGTGTTTCCTATGGGGTCCGAACAGTGAGCTTGCTCAGAACAAACGAACTGTACTTCCTACACACATGGGCCATATCTAGTTCAACTCTGCTTAGGAAACTGACAAGAACAGTATCTCCTCTTTAGTCCAATACACTGAACTTGCTGGGAACAGACGCCAGTGCTATTTACACTGTGTATGGCAATGGGAGTGCAATAGTGACTCTTCTTACCAGAAAACATTTCTTGCTCGTAGAACAAGAAACTGCATGTGATTCAACTCCATTTAGGACTGAGAAACAAACGCTAGCTCACATTACAAGAAACACACTCTGCTTTTGATAAAAGAGCACTCTTCTACTCCACGGTGTTTCCTATAATGCCAGAACAGTGAGCTTCCTCAGAACAAAAGAACTGTGCTTCCTACACACACGGGCCATATCTAGTTCAACTCTGCTTAGGAAACTGACAAGAACAGTATCTCCTATTCTGTCCAATACACTGTACTTGTTGGGAAGATAAGCGAGTGCTATTTGCACTGTGTATGGCAATGGAAGCGCAATAGTGACTCTTCTTACCAGAAAAAAACTCTTGCTCATACGACCAGAAACTGCATGGGATTCAACTCCATTTAGGACTGGGAAAAAAACGCTAGCTCGCCTTACTAGAAATACACTCTGCTTTTGAGAAAAGAGCACTCTTCTACTCTACTGTGTTTCCTATATGGCCAGAACAGTGAGCTTGCTCAGAACAAAAGAACTGTGCTTCCTACACACACGGGCCATATCTGGTTCAACTCTGATTAGGAAACTGACGAGAACAGTAGCTCCTCTTCAGTCCAATACACTGTACTTCCTGGGAACAGACGCGAGTGCTATTTGCACTTTGTATGGAAATGGGATCGCAATAGTGACTTTCCTTACCAGAAAACAACTCTTGCTCGTAGGATCAAAAACTGCATGTGATTCAACTCCATTTAGGACTGGGAAACAAACGCTAGCTTGCCTTACAAGAAACACACTCTGCTTTTGAGAAAAGAGCACTCTTCTACTCTACTGTGTTTCCTATGTGGCCAGAACAGTGAGGTTGCTCAGAACAAAAGAACTGTGCTTCCTACACACACGGGCCATATCTAGTTCAACTCTGCTTAGGAAACTGACAAGAACAGTATCTCCTATTCTGTCCAATACACTGTACTTGTTGGGAAGATAAGCGAGTGCTATTTGCACTGTGTATGGCAATGGAAGCGCAATAGTGACTCTTCTTACCAGAAAACAACTCTTGCTCGTAGGACCAGAAACTGCATGGGATTCAACTCCATTTAAGACTGGGAAAAAAACGCTAGCTCGCCTTACAAAAAACACACTCTGCTTTTGAGAAAAGAGCACTCTTCTACTCTACTGTGTTTCCCATAGGGCCAGAACAGTGAGCTTGCCCAGAACAAAAGAACTGTGCTTCCTACACACACGAGCCATATCTAGTTCAACTCTGCTTAGGAAACTGACGAGAACAGTAGCTCCCCTTCAGTCCAATACACTGTACTTGCTGGGAACAGACGCAAGTGCTATTTGCACTTTGTATGGAAATGGGAGCGCAATAGTGACTTTCCTTACCAGAAAACAACTCTTGCTCATAGGACCAAAAACTGCATGTGATTCAACTCCATTTAGGACTGGGAAACAAACGCTAGCTCACCTTACAAGAAACACACTCTGCTTTTGAGAAAAGAGCACTCTTCTACTCTGCTGTGTTTCCTATAGGGCCAGTACAGTGAGCTTGCTCAGAACAAAAGAACTGTGCTTCCTTCACACACGGGCTATATCTAGTTCAATTCTGCTTAGGAAACTGACAAGAACACTAGCTCCTTTTCAGTCCAATACACTCTACATGCTGGGAACAGACGCCAGTACTATTTGCCCTGTGTATGACAATGGGAGCACAATAGTGTCTCTTCTTACCAGAAAACAACTCTTGCTCGTAGGACCAGAAACTGCATGGGATTCAACTCCATTTAGGACCGCGAAACAAACGCTAGCTCGCCTTACAAGAAACACACTCTGCTTTTGAGAAAAGAGCACTCTTCTACTCTACTGTGTTTCCCATAGGGCCAGAACAGTGAGCTTGCTCAGAACAAAAGAACTGTGCTTCCTACACACACGGGCCATATCTAGTTCAACTCTGCTTAGGAACTGACGAGAACAGTAGCTCCTCTTCAGTCCAATACACTGTACTTGCTGGGAATAGACGGGAGTGCTATTTGCACTTTGTATGTAAATGGGAGCGCAATAGTGACTCTCCTTACCAGAAAAAAACTCTTCCTAGTAGGACCAAAAACTGCATGTGATTCAACTCCATTTAGGACTGGGAAACAAACGTTAGCTCGCCTTACAAGAAAGACACTCTGCTTTTGAGAAAAGAGCACTCTTCTATTCTCCTGTGTTTCCTATATGGCCAGTACAGTGAGCTTCCTCAGAACAAAAGAACTGTGCTTCCTTCACACACGGGCCATATCTAGTTTAATTCTGCTTAGGAAACTGACAAGAACAGTAGATCATCTTCAGTCCAATACACTCTACTTGCTGGGAACATACGCCAGTGCTATTTGCACTGTCTACAGCAATGGGAGCACAATAGTGTCTCTCCTTACCAGAAAACAACTCTTGCTCGTAGGACCAGAAACTGGATGTGATTCAACTCCATTTAGGACTGGGAAACAAACGCTAGCTAGCCTTACAAGAAACACACTCGGCTTTTGAGAAAAGAGCACTCTTCTACTCTACTGTGTTTCCTATGGGGTCCGAACAGTGAGCTTGCTCAGAACAAACGAACTGTACTTCCTACACACATGGGCCATATCTAGTTCAACTCTGCTTAGGAAACTGACAAGAACAGTATCTCCTCTTTAGTCCAATACACTGAACTTGCTGGGAACAGACGCCAGTGCTATTTACACTGTGTATGGCAATGGGAGTGCAATAGTGACTCTTCTTACCAGAAAACATTTCTTGCTCGTAGAACAAGAAACTGCATGTGATTCAACTCCATTTAGGACTGAGAAACAAACGCTAGCTCACATTACAAGAAACACACTCTGCTTTTGATAAAAGAGCACTCTTCTACTCTACGGTGTTTCCTATAATGCCAGAACAGTGAGCTTCCTCAGAACAAAAGAACTGTGCTTCCTACACACACGGGCCATATCTAGTTCAACTCTGCTTAGGAAACTGACAAGAACAGTATCTCCTATTCTGTCCAATACACTGTACTTGTTGGGAAGATAAGCGAGTGCTATTTGCACTGTGTATGGCAATGGAAGCGCAATAGTGACTCTTCTTACCAGAAAAAAACTCTTGCTCATACGACCAGAAACTGCATGGGATTCAACTCCATTTAGGACTGGGAAAAAAACGCTAGCTCGCCTTACTAGAAATACACTCTGCTTTTGAGAAAAGAGCACTCTTCTACTCTACTGTGTTTCCTATATGGCCAGAACAGTGAGCTTGCTCAGAACAAAAGAACTGTGCTTCCTACACACACGGGCCATATCTGGTTCAACTCTGATTAGGAAACTGACGAGAACAGTAGCTCCTCTTCAGTCCAATACACTGTACTTCCTGGGAACAGACGCGAGTGCTATTTGCACTTTGTATGGAAATGGGATCGCAATAGTGACTTTCCTTACCAGAAAACAACTCTTGCTCGTAGGATCAAAAACTGCATGTGATTCAACTCCATTTAGGACTGGGAAACAAACGCTAGCTTGCCTTACAAGAAACACACTCTGCTTTTGAGAAAAGAGCACTCTTCTACTCTACTGTGTTTCCTATGTGGCCAGAACAGTGAGGTTGCTCAGAACAAAAGAACTGTGCTTCCTACACACACGGGCCATATCTAGTTCAACTCTGCTTAGGAAACTGACAAGAACAGTATCTCCTATTATGTCCAATACACTGTACTTGTTGGGAAGATAAGCGAGTGCTATTTGCACAATGTATGGCAATGGAAGCGCAATAGTGACTCTTCTTACCAGAAAAAAACTCTTGCTCATACGACCAGAAACTGCATGGGATTCAACTCCATTTAGGACTGGGAAAAAAACGCTAGCTCGCCTTACTAGAAATACACTCTGCTTTTGAGAAAAGAGCACTCTTCTACTCTACTGTGTTTCCTATATGGCCAGAACAGTGAGCTTGCTCAGAACAAAAGAACTGTGCTTCCTACACACACGGGCCATATCTGGTTCAACTCTGATTAGGAAACTGACGAGAACAGTAGCTCCTCTTCAGTCCAATACACTGTACTTCCTGGGAACAGACGCGAGTGCTATTTGCACTTTGTATGGAAATGGGATCGCAATAGTGACTTTTCTTACCAGAAAACAACTCTTGCTCGTAGGATCAAAAACTGCATGTGATTCAACTCCATTTAGGACTGGGAAACAAACGCTAGCTTGCCTTACAAGAAACACACTCTGCTTTTGAGAAAAGAGCACTCTTCTACTCTACTGTGTTTCCTATGTGGCCAGAACAGTGAGGTTGCTCAGAACAAAAGAACTGTGCTTCCTACACACACGGCCATATCTAGATCAATTCTGCTTAAGAAACTGACAAGAACAGTAGATACTCTTCAATCCAATACACCCAATACACTGTACATGCTGGGAACCGACACCAGTGCTATTTGCCCTGTGTATGACAATGGGAGTGCAATAGTGACAATTCTTACCATAAAACAATTCTTGCTCGTAGGACCAAAAACTGCAAGTGACTCAACTTTATTTAGGGCTGGGAAACATTAGCTTGCCTTACAAGAAACACACTCTGCTTTTGAGAAAAGAGCACTCCTCTACTCTACTGTGTTTTCCATGGGTTCCGAACAGTGAGCTTGCTCAGAACAAAAGAACTGTGCTTCCTACACACAGGGGCCATATCTCGTTCAACTATGCTTAGGAAACTGACAAGAACAGTAGCTCCTCTTCAGTCCAATACACTGTACTTGCTGGGAAGAGACGCTAGTGCTATTTGCACTGTGTATGGCAATGGGAGCACTATAGTGACTTTCCTTACCAGAAAACAACTCTTGCTCGTAAGACCAAAAACTGCATGTGATTCAACTCCATTTAGGATTGGGAAACAAATGCTTGCTCGCCTTTCAATAACACACTCTGCTTTTGAGAAAAGGGCACTCTTCTACTCTACTGTGTTTCCTATGTGGTCCGAACAGTGAGCTTGCTCAGAACAAAAGAACTGTGCTTCCTACACACCGGGGACATATCTAGTTCAACTCTGCTTAGGAAACTGACAAGAACAGAGGATCCGCTTTAGTCCAATACACTGTACTTGCTGGGAACAGATGCGAGTGCTATTTGCACTGTGTATGGGAATGGGAGCGCAACAGTGACTCTTCTTACCAGAAAACAACTCTTGCTCGTAGGACCAGAAACTGCATGTGATTCAACTCCATTTCTGACTGGAAAGCAAATGCTAGATCGCCTTACAAGAAACACACTCTGCTTTTGAGAAAAGAGCACGCTTCTACTCTATAGTGTTTCCTATGGGGTCCAAACAGTGAGCTTGCTCACAACAAAAGAACTGTGCTTCCTACACACACGGCCATATCTAGATCAATTCTGCTTAAGAAACTGACAAGAACAGTAGATACTCTTCAGTCCAATACACTGTACATGCTGGGAACCGACACCAGTGCTATTTGCCCTGTGTATGACAATGGGAGTGCAATAGTAACAATTCTTACCATAAAACAATTCTTGCTCGTAGGACCAAAAACTGCAAGTGACTCAACTTTATTTAGGACTGGGAAACAAACGTTAGCTTGCCTTACAAGAAACACACTCTGCTTTTGAGAAAAGAGCACTCCTCTTCTCTACTGTGTTTCCCATGGGTTCCGAACAGTGAGCTTGCTCAGAACAAAAGAACTGTGCTTCCTACACACAGGGGTCATATCTAGTTCAACTATGCTTAGGAAACTGACAAGAACAGTAGCTCCTCTTCAGTCCAATACACTGTACTTGCTGGGAAGAGACGCGAGTGCTATTTGCACTGTGTATGGCAATGGGAGCGCTATAGTGACTTTCCTTACCAGAAAACAACTCTTGCGTGTAAGACCAAAAACTGCATGTGATTCAACTCCATTTAGGACTGGGAAACAAATGCTAGCTCGCCTTACAAGAAACACACTCTGCTTTTGAGAAAAGGGCACTCTTCTACTCTACTGTGTTTCCTATGGGGTCAGAACAGTGAGCTTGCTCAGAACAAAAGAACTGTGCTTCCTACACACCGGGGCCATATCTAGTTCAACTCTGCTTAGGAAACTGACAAGAACAGTGGATCCTCTTTAGTACAATACACTGTACTTGCTGGGAACAGACGCGAGTGCTATTTGCACTGTGTATGGCAATGGCAGTGCAATAGTGACTCTTCTTACCAGAAAACAACTCTTGCTCGTAGGACCAGAAACTGCATGTGATTCAACTCCATTTCTGACTGGAAAGCAAATGCTAGCTCGCCTTACAAGAAACACACTCTGCTTTTGAGAAAACGGCACTCTTCTACTCTACTGTGTTTCCTATGGGATCCGAACAGTGAGCTTGCTCAGAACAAAAGTACTGTGCTTCCTACACACACGGCCATATCTAGTTCAACTCTGCTTAGGAAACTGACGAGAACAGTAGCTCCTCTTCAGTCCAGTACACTGTACTTGCTTAGAACAGACGCGAGTGCTATTTGCACTGTGTATGACAATGGGAGCGCAATAGTGACTCTTCTTACCAGAAAACAACTCTTGCTCGTAGGACCAGAAACTGCATGGGATTCAACTCAATTTCTGACTGAGAAACAAACATTAGCTCGCCTAACAAGAAACACACTCTGCTTTTGAGAAAAGAGCACTCTTCTACTCAACTGTGTTTCCTATGGGGTCGAACAGTAAGCTTGCTCAAAAAAAAAGAACTGTGCTTCCTACGCACACGGGCCATATCTTGTTCAACTCTGCTTAGGAAACTGACAAGAACAGTAGATCCTCTTCAGTCCAATACACTGTACATGCTGGGAACAGAACCCGTGCTATTTGCACTGTGTATGACAATGGGACCGCAACAGTGACTCTTCTTACCAGAAAACAACTCTTGCTCGTAGGAACAGAAACTGCATGGGATTCAACTCCATTTAGGACTGGGAAACAAACGCTATCTCGCCTTACAAGAAACACAATCTGCTTTTGAGAAAAGAGCACTCTTCTACTCTACTGTGTTTCCTAAGTGTTCCGAACAGTGAGCTTGTTCAGAACAAAAGAACTGTGCTTCCTACACACACGGGCCATATCTAGTTCAACTCTGCTTAAAAAACTTACAAGAAAAGTAGTTCCTCTTCAGCACAATACACTGTACTTGCTGGGAACAGATGCGAGTGCTATTTGCACTGTGTATCGCAATGTGAGCTCAATAGTGACTTTCCTTACCAGAAAACAACTCTTGCTCGTAGGACCGAAAACTGCACGTGATTCAACTCCATTTAGAACTGGGAAATAAACGCTAGATTGCCTTACGAGAAACACTATCTGCTTTTGAGAAAAGAGCACTCTTCTACTCTACTGTGTTTCTTATATGGCCAGAACAGTGAGCTTGCTCAGAACAAAAGACCTGTGCTTCCTACACACACGGCCATATCTAGTTGAATTTTACTTAGGAAACTGGCAAGAACAGTAGCTCCTCTTCAGTCCAGTACACTGTACTTGCTGAGAACAGACGCGTGTGCTATTTGCACTGTGTATGGCCATGGGAGCGCAATAGTGACTCTTTTTACCAGAAAACAACTTTTGCTCGTAGGACCAGAAACTGCATGGGATTCAACTCCATTTCTAACTGGGAAACAAACACTAGCTTGCCTTACAAGAAACACACTCTGCTTTTGAGAAATGAGCACTCTTCTACTCAAATGAGTTTCCAATGGCGTCTGAACAGTGAGCTTGGTCAGAAAAAAAGAACTGTGCTTCCTACACACACGGGCCATATCTAGTTCAACTCTGCTTTGGACACTAACAAGAACAGTAGCTCCTCTTCAGTCCAATACACTGTACTTGCTGGGAACAGACGCGAGTGCTATTTGCACTGTGTATGGCAATGGGAGCTCAATAGTGACTTTCCTTACCAGAAAACAACTCTTGCTTGTAGGACTGAAAACTGCAAGTGACTCAACTTTATTTAGGACTGGGAAACAAACGTTAGCTTGCCTTACAAGAAACACACTCTGCTTTTGAGAAAAGGGCACTCTTCTACTCTACTGTGTTTCTTAAGTGTTCCGAACAGTGAGCTTGCTCAGAACAAAAGAACTGTGCTTCCTACACACACGGGCCATATCTAGTTCAACTCTGCTTAGGAAACTGACAAGAAAAGTAGCTCCTCTTCAGTACAATACAGTGTACATGCTGGTAACAGACGCCAGTGCTATTTGCCCTGTGTATGACAATGGGTGCACAATAGTGTCTCTTCTTACCAGAAAACAACTCTTGCTCGTAGGACCAGAAACTGCATGGGATTCAACACCATTTAGGTCTGGGAAGAAAACGCTAGCTCGCCTTACAAGAAACACGCTCTGCTTTTGAGAAAAGGGCACACTTCTACTCTACTGTGTTTCCTATGGGGTCCGAACAGTGAGCTTGCTCAGAACAAAAGAACTGTGCTTCCTACGCACACAGGCCATATCTAGTTCAACTCTGCTTAGGAAACTGACAAGAACAGTAGCTCCTCGTCAGTCCAATACACTGTACTTGCTGGGAACAGCTGCGAGTGCTATTTGCACTGTGTATGGCAATGGGAGGGCAATAGTGACTTTCCTTACCAGAAAACAACTCTTGCTCGTAGGACCAAAAACTGCATGTGATTCAACTCCATTTAGGACTGGGAAACAAACGCTAGCTCGCCTTACAAGAAACACACTCTGCTTTTGAGAAAAGAGGACTCTTCTACTCTACTGTGTTTCCTATAGGGCCAGTACAGCGAGCTTTCTCAGAACAAAAGAACAGTGCTTCCTACACACATGGCCATATCCAGTTCAATTCTGCTTAGGAAACTGACAAGAACAGTAGCTCCTCTTCAGTCCAATACACTCTACATGCTGGGAAAAGACGCCAGTGCTATTTGCCCTGTGTATGACAATGGGAGCACAATAGTGTCGCTTCTTACCAGAAAAAATCTGTTGCTCGTAGGACTGGAAACTGCATGGGTTTCAACTCCATTTAGGACTGGGAAACAAACGCTACCTCGCCTTACAAGAAACACACTCTGCTTTTGAGAAAAGAGCACTCTTCTACTCTGCTGTGTTTCCTATAGTGCCAGTACAGTGAGCTTGCTCAGAATAAAAGAACTGTGCTTCCTTCACACACGGGCCATATCTAGTTCAGGGCTGCTTAGGAAACTGACAAGAACAGTAGCTCCTCTTCAGTCCAATACACTGTACTTGCTGGGAACAGACGCGAGTGCTATTTGCACTGTGTATGGCAATGGGAGCGCAATAGTGACTTTTCTTACCAGAAAACAACTCTTGCTCGTAGGACCAAAAACTGCATGTGATTCAACTCCATTTAGGACTGGGAAACAAACGCTAGCTCGCCTTACGAGAAACACACTCTGCTTTTGAGAAAAGAGCACTCTTCTACTCTACTGAGTTTCCTATATGGCCAGTACAGCGAGCTAGCTCAGAACAAAAGAACTGTGCTTCCTACACTCATGGCCATATCCAGTTCAATTCTGCTTAGGAAACTGACAAGAACAGTAGCTCCTCTTCAGTCCAATACACTCTACATGCTGGGAAAAGACGCCAGTGCTATTTGCCCTGTGTATGACAATGGAAGCACAATAGTGTCTCTTCTTACCAGAAAAAAACTCTTGCTCGTAGGACCAGAAACTGCATGGGATTCAACTCCATTTAGGACTGGGAAACAAACGCTACCTCGCCTTACAAGAAACACACTCTGCTTTTGAGAAAAGAGCACTCTTCTACTCTACTGTGTTTCCCATAGGGCCAGAACAGTGAGCTTGCTCAGAACAAAAGAACTGTGCTTCCTACACACACGGGCCATATCTAGTTCAACTCTGCTTAGGAAACTGACGAGAACAGTAGCTCCTCTTCAGTCCAATACACTGTACTTCCTGGGAACAGATGCAAGTGCTATTTGCACTTTGTATGGAAATGGGAGCGCAATAGTGACTTTCCTTACCAGAAAACAACTCTTGCTTGTAGGATCAAAAACTGCATGTGATTCAACTCCATTTAGGACTGGGAAACAAACGCTAGCTTGCCTTACAAGAAACACACTCTGCTTTTGAGAAAAGAGCACTCTTCTACTCTACTGTTTTTCCTATGTGGCCAGAAAAGTGAGGTTGCTCAGAACAAAAGAACTGTGCTTCCTACACACACGGCCATGTCTAGATCAATTCTGCTTAAGAAACTGACAAGAACAGTAGATACTCTTCAGTCCAATACACTGTACATGCTGGGAACCAACACCAGTGCTATTTGCCCTGTGTATGACAATGGGAGTGCAATAGTGACAATTCTTACCATAAAACAACTCTTGCGTGTAGGACCAAAAACTGCAAGTGACTCAACTTTATTTAGGACTGGGAAACAAACGTTAGCTTGCCTTACAAGAAACACACTCTGCTTTTGAGAAAAGAGCACTCCTCTACTCTACTGTGTTTCCCATGGGTTCCGAACAGTGAGCTTGCTCAGAACAAAAGAACTGTGCTTCCTACACACACGGGCCATATCTAGTTCAACTCTGCTTAGGAAACTGACAAGAACAGTAGCTCCTCTTCAGTCCAATACACTGTACTTGCTGGGAAGAGACGCTAGTGCTATTTGCACTGTGTATGGCAATGGGAGCTCAATAGTGACTTTCCTTACCAGAAAACAACTCTTGCTCATAGGACCAGAAACTGCATGTGATTCAACTCCATTTAGAACTGGGTAAATAAACGCTAGCTCACCTTACAAAAACACACTCTGTTTTTGAGAAAAGAGCACTCTTCTACTCTACTGTGTTTCCTATAGGGCCAGAACAGAGAGCTTGCTCAGAACAAAAGAACTGTGCTTCCTATACCCATGGCCATATCTATTTCAATTCTGTTTAGGAAATTGACAAGAACAGTAGATTCTCTTCAGTCCAATACACTGTACATGCTGGGAACAGACACCAGTGCTATTTGCCCTGTATGACAATGGGAGTGCAATAATGACTCTTCTTACCAGAAAACAACTCTTGCTCGTAGGACAAGAAACTGCATGTGATTCAATCCATTTCTTACTGGGAAACAAACACTAGCTTTCCTTACAAGAAACACACTCTGCTTTTGAGAAAAAAGCACTCTTCTACTCTACTGTGTTTCCTATAGCGCCAGAACAGTTAGCTTGCTCAGAACAAAAGAACTGTGCTTCCTACACACACGGGCCATATCTAGTTCTACTCTGCTTAGGAAACTAACAAGAACAGTAGCTCCTCTTCAGTCCAATACACTGTACTTCCTGGGAATAGACGCGAGTGCTATTTGCACTGTTTATGGCAATGGGAGCTCAATAGTGACTCTTCTTACCAGAAAACAACTCTTGCTCATACGACCAGAAACTGCATGGGATTCAACTCCATTTAGGACTGGGAAAAAAATGCTAGCTCGCCTTACAAGAAACACACTCTGCTTTTGAGAAAAAGCACTCTTCTACTCTACTGTGTTTCCTATATGGCCAGAACAGTGAGCTTGCTCAGAACAAAAAAACTTTGCTTCCTACACAAACGGACATATCTAGTTCAATTCTGCTTAAAAAACTGACAAGAACAGTAGCTCCTCTTCAGTCCAATACACTGTACTTGCTGGGAACAGACGCGAGTGCTATTTGCACTGTGTATGGCAATGTGAGCGCAATAGTGACTTTCCTCACCAGAAAACAACTCTTGCTCATAGGACCTAAAACTGCATGGGATTTAACTCCATTTAGGACTGGGAAACAAATGCTAGCTCGCCTTACAAGAAACACACTCTCCTTTTGAGAAAAGAGCACTCTTCTACTCTACTGTGTTTCCTATAGGGCCAGTACAGCGAGCTTGCTCAGAACAAAAGAACTGTGCTTCCTACACACACGGGCCTTATCTAGTTCAACTCTGCTTAGGAAACTGACAAGAACAGTATCTCCTATTCTGTCCAATACACTGTACTTGCTGAAAAGAGAAGCGAGTGCTATTTGCACTGTGTATGGCAATGGAAGCGCAATAGTGACTCTTCTTACCAGAAAACAACTCTTGCTCTTAGGACCAGAAACTGCATGGGATTCAACTCCATTTAAGACTGGGAAAAAAACACTAGCTCGCCTTACAAAAAACACACTCTGCTTTTGAGAAAAGAGCACTCTTCTACTCTACTGTGTTTCCCATAGGGCCAGAACAGTGAGCTTGCTCAGAACAAAAGAACTGTGCTTCCTACACACACGAGCCATATCTAGTTCAACTCTGCTTAGGAAACTGACGAGAACAGTAGCTCCCCTTCAGTCCAATACACTGTACTTGCTGGGAACAGACGCGAGTGCTATTTGCACTTTGTATGGAAATGGGATCGCAATAGTGACTTTCCTTACCAGAAAACAACTCTTGCTCGTAGGATCAAAAACTGCATGTGATTCAACTCCATTTAGGACTGGGAAACAAACGCTAGCTTGCCTTACAAGAAACACACTCTGCTTTTGAGAAAAGAGCACTCTTCTACTCTACTGTGTTTCCTATGTGGCCAGAACAGTGAGGTTGCTCAGAACAAAAGAACTGTGCTTCCTACACACACGGCCATATCTAGATCAATTCTGCTTAAGAAACTGACAAGAACAGTAGATACTCTTCAATCCAATACACCCAATACACTGTACATGCTGGGAACCGACACCAGTGCTATTTGCCCTGTGTATGACAATGGGAGTGCAATAGTGACAATTCTTACCATAAAACAATTCTTGCTCGTAGGACCAAAAACTGCAAGTGACTCAACTTTATTTAGGGCTGGGAAACATTAGCTTGCCTTACAAGAAACACACTCTGCTTTTGAGAAAAGAGCACTCCTCTACTCTACTGTGTTTTCCATGGGTTCCGAACAGTGAGCTTGCTCAGAACAAAAGAACTGTGCTTCCTACACACAGGGGCCATATCTCGTTCAACTATGCTTAGGAAACTGACAAGAACAGTAGCTCCTCTTCAGTCCAATACACTGTACTTGCTGGGAAGAGACGCTAGTGCTATTTGCACTGTGTATGGCAATGGGAGCGCTATAGTGACTTTCCTTACCAGAAAACAACTCTTGCTCGTAAGACCAAAAACTGCATGTGATTCAACTCCATTTAGGATTGGGAAACAAATGCTTGCTCGCCTTTCAATAACACACTCTGCTTTTGAGAAAAGGGCACTCTTCTACTCTACTGTGTTTCCTATGTGGTCCGAACAGTGAGCTTGCTCAGAACAAAAGAACTGTGCTTCCTACACACCGGGGACATATCTAGTTCAACTCTGCTTAGGAAACTGACAAGAACAGAGGATCCTCTTTAGTCCAATACACTGTACTTGCTGGGAACAGATGCGAGTGCTATTTGCACTGTGTATGGGAATGGGAGCGCAACAGTGACTCTTCTTACCAGAAAACAACTCTTGCTCGTAGGACCAGAAACTGCATGTGATTCAACTCCATTTCTGACTGGAAAGCAAATGCTAGATCGCCTTACAATAAACACACTCTGCTTTTGAGAAAAGAGCACGCTTCTACTCTATAGTGTTTCCTATGGGGTCCAAACAGTGAGCTTGCTCACAACAAAAGAACTGTGCTTCCTACACACACGGCCATATCTAGATCAATTCTGCTTAAGAAACTGACAAGAACAGTAGATACTCTTCAGTCCAATACACTGTACATGCTGGGAACCGACACCAGTGCTATTTGCCCTGTGTATGACAATGGGAGTGCAATAGTAACAATTCTTACCATAAAACAATTCTTGCTCGTAGGACCAAAAACTGCAAGTGACTCAACTTTATTTAGGACTGGGAAACAAACGTTAGCTTGCCTTACAAGAAACACACTCTGCTTTTGAGAAAAGAGCACTCCTCTTCTCTACTGTGTTTCCCATGGGTTCCGAACAGTGAGCTTGCTCAGAACAAAAGAACTGTGCTTCCTACACACAGGGGTCATATCTAGTTCAACTATGCTTAGGAAACTGACAAGAACAGTAGCTCCTCTTCAGTCCAATACACTGTACTTGCTGGGAAGAGACGCGAGTGCTATTTGCACTGTGTATGGCAATGGGAGCGCTATAGTGACTTTCCTTACCAGAAAACAACTCTTGCGTGTAAGACCAAAAACTGCATGTGATTCAACTCCATTTAGGACTGGGAAACAAATGCTAGCTCGCCTTACAAGAAACACACTCTGCTTTTGAGAAAAGGGCACTCTTCTACTCTACTGTGTTTCCTATGGGGTCAGAACAGTGAGCTTGCTCAGAACAAAAGAACTGTGCTTCCTACACACCAGGGCCATATCTAGTTCAACTCTGCTTAGGAAACTGACAAGAACAGTGGATCCTCTTTAGTACAATACACTGTACTTGCTGGGAACAGACGCGAGTGCTATTTGCACTGTGTATGGCAATGGCAGTGCAATAGTGACTCTTCTTACCAGAAAACAACTCTTGCTCGTAGGACCAGAAACTGCATGTGATTCAACTCCATTTCTGACTGGAAAGCAAATGCTAGCTCGCCTTACAAGAAACACACTCTGCTTTTGAGAAAACGGCACTCTTCTACTCTACTGTGTTTCCTATGGGATCCGAACAGTGAGCTTGCTCAGAACAAAAGTACTGTGCTTCCTACACACACGGCCATATCTAGTTCAACTCTGCTTAGGAAACTGACGAGAACAGTAGCTCCTCTTCAGTCCAGTACACTGTACTTGCTTAGAACAGACGCGAGTGCTATTTGCACTGTGTATGACAATGGGAGCGCAATAGTGACTCTTCTTACCAGAAAACAACTCTTGCTCGTAGGACCAGAAACTGCATGGGATTCAACTCAATTTCTGACTGAGAAACAAACATTAGCTCGCCTAACAAGAAACACACTCTGCTTTTGAGAAAAGAGCACTCTTCTACTCAACTGTGTTTCCTATGGGGTCGAACAGTAAGCTTGCTCAAAAAAAAAGAACTGTGCTTCCTACGCACACGGGCCATATCTTGTTCAACTCTGCTTAGGAAACTGACAAGAACAGTAGATCCTCTTCAGTCCAATACACTGTACATGCTGGGAACAGAACCCGTGCTATTTGCACTGTGTATGACAATGGGACCGCAACAGTGACTCTTCTTACCAGAAAACAACTCTTGCTCGTAGGAACAGAAACTGCATGGGATTCAACTCCATTTAGGACTGGGAAACAAACGCTATCTCGCCTTACAAGAAACACAATCTGCTTTTGAGAAAAGAGCACTCTTCTATTCTACTGTGTTTCCTAAGTGTTCCGAACAGTGAGCTTGTTCAGAACAAAAGAACTGTGCTTCCTACACACACGGGCCATATCTAGTTCAACTCTGCTTAAAAAACTTACAAGAAAAGTAGTTCCTCTTCAGCACAATACACTGTACTTGCTGGGAACAGATGCGAGTGCTATTTGCACTGTGTATCGCAATGTGAGCTCAATAGTGACTTTCCTTACCAGAAAACAACTCTTGCTCGTAGGACCGAAAACTGCACGTGATTCAACTCCATTTAGAACTGGGAAATAAACGCTAGATTGCCTTACGAGAAACACTATCTGCTTTTGAGAAAAGAGCACTCTTCTACTCTACTGTGTTTCTTATATGGCCAGAACAGTGAGCTTGCTCAGAACAAAAGACCTGTGCTTCCTACACACACGGCCATATCTAGTTGAATTTTACTTAGGAAACTGGCAAGAACAGTAGCTCCTCTTCAGTCCAGTACACTGTACTTGCTGAGAACAGACGCGTGTGCTATTTGCACTGTGTATGGCCATGGGAGCGCAATAGTGACTCTTTTTACCAGAAAACAACTTTTGCTCGTAGGACCAGAAACTGCATGGGATTCAACTCCATTTCTAACTGGGAAACAAACACTAGCTTGCCTTACAAGAAACACACTCTGCTTTTGAGAAATGAGCACTCTTCTACTCAAATGAGTTTCCAATGGCGTCTGAACAGTGAGCTTGGTCAGAAAAAAAGAACTGTGCTTCCTACACACACGGGCCATATCTAGTTCAACTCTGCTTTGGAAACTAACAAGAACAGTAGCTCCTCTTCAGTCCAATACACTGTACTTGCTGGGAACAGACGCGAGTGCTATTTGCACTGTGTATGGCAATGGGAGCTCAATAGTGACTTTCCTTACCAGAAAACAACTCTTGCTTGTAGGACTGAAAACTGCAAGTGACTCAACTTTATTTAGGACTGGGAAACAAACGTTAGCTTGCCTTACAAGAAACACACTCTGCTTTTGAGAAAAGGGCACTCTTCTACTCTACTGTGTTTCTTAAGTGTTCCGAACAGTGAGCTTGCTCAGAACAAAAGAACTGTGCTTCCTACACACACGGGCCATATCTAGTTCAACTCTGCTTAGGAAACTGACAAGAAAAGTAGCTCCTCTTCAGTACAATACAGTGTACATGCTGGGAACAGACGCCAGTGCTATTTGCCCTGTGTATGACAATGGGTGCACAATAGTGTCTCTTCTTACCAGAAAACAACTCTTGCTCGTAGGACCAGAAACTGCATGGGATTCAACACCATTTAGGTCTGGGAAGAAAACGCTAGCTCGCCTTACAAGAAACATGCTCTGCTTTTGAGAAAAGGGCACACTTCTACTCTACTGTGTTTCCTATGGGGTCCGAACAGTGAGCTTGCTCAGAACAAAAGAACTGTGCTTCCTACGCACACAGGCCATATCTAGTTCAACTCTGCTTAGGAAACTGACAAGAACAGTAGCTCCTCGTCAGTCCAATACACTGTACTTGCTGGGAACAGCTGCGAGTGCTATTTGCACTGTGTATGGCAATGGGAGGGCAATAGTGACTTTCCTTACCAGAAAACAACTCTTGCTCGTAGGACCAAAAACTGCATGTGATTCAACTCCATTTAGGACTGGGAAACAAACGCTAGCTCGCCTTACAAGAAACACACTCTGCTTTTGAGAAAAGAGGACTCTTCTACTCTACTGTGTTTCCTATAGGGCCAGTACAGCGAGCTTTCTCAGAACAAAAGAACAGTGCTTCCTACACACATGGCCATATCCAGTTCAATTCTGCTTAGGAAACTGACAAGAACAGTAGCTCCTCTTCAGTCCAATACACTCTACATGCTGGGAAAAGACGCCAGTGCTATTTGCCCTGTGTATGACAATGGGAGCACAATAGTGTCGCTTCTTACCAGAAAAAATCTGTTGCTCGTAGGACTGGAAACTGCATGGGTTTCAACTCCATTTAGGACTGGGAAACAAACGCTACCTCGCCTTACAAGAAACACACTCTGCTTTTGAGAAAAGAGCACTCTTCTACTCTGCTGTGTTTCCTATAGTGCCAGTACAGTGAGCTTGCTCAGAATAAAAGAACTGTGCTTCCTTCACACACGGGCCATATCTAGTTCAGGGCTGCTTAGGAAACTGACAAGAACAGTAGCTCCTCTTCAGTCCAATACACTGTACTTGCTGGGAACAGACGCGAGTGCTATTTGCACTGTGTATGGCAATGGGAGCGCAATAGTGACTTTTCTTACCAGAAAACAACTCTTGCTCGTAGGACCAAAAACTGCATGTGATTCAACTCCATTTAGGACTGGGAAACAAACGCTAGCTCGCCTTACGAGAAACACACTCTGCTTTTGAGAAAAGAGCACTCTTCTACTCTACTGAGTTTCCTATATGGCCAGTACAGCGAGCAAGCTCAGAACAAAAGAACTGTGCTTCCTACACTCATGGCCATATCCAGTTCAATTCTGCTTAGGAAACTGACAAGAACAGTAGCTCCTCTTCAGTCCAAATCACTCTACATGCTGGGAAAAGACGCCAGTGCTATTTGCCCTGTGTATGACAATGGAAGCACAATAGTGTCTCTTCTTACCAGAAAAAAACTCTTGCTCGTAGGACCAGAAACTGCATGGGATTCAACTCCATTTAGGACTGGGAAACAAACGCTACCTCGCCTTACAAGAAACACACTCTGCTTTTGAGAAAAGAGCACTCTTCTACTCTACTGTGTTTCCCATAGGGCCAGAACAGTGAGCTTGCTCAGAACAAAAGAACTGTGCTTCCTACACACACGGGCCATATCTAGTTCAACTCTGCTTAGGAAACTGACGAGAACAGTAGCTCCTCTTCAGTCCAATACACTGTACTTCCTGGGAACAGATGCAAGTGCTATTTGCACTTTGTATGGAAATGGGAGCGCAATAGTGACTTTCCTTACCAGAAAACAACTCTTGCTTGTAGGATCAAAAACTGCATGTGATTCAACTCCATTTAGGACTGGGAAACAAACGCTAGCTTGCCTTACAAGAAACACACTCTGCTTTTGAGAAAAGAGCACTCTTCTACTCTACTGTTTTTCCTATGTGGCCAGAAAAGTGAGGTTGCTCAGAACAAAAGAACTGTGCTTCCTACACACACGGCCATGTCTAGATCAATTCTGCTTAAGAAACTGACAAGAACAGTAGATACTCTTCAGTCCAATACACTGTACATGCTGGAAACAGACGCTAGTGCTATTTGCACTGTGTATGGCAATGGGAGCTCAATAGTGACTTTCCTTACCAGAAAACAACTCTTGCTCATAGGACCAGAAACTGCATGTGATTCAACTCCATTTAGAACTGGGTAAATAAACGCTAGCTCACCTTACAAAAACACACTCTGTTTTTGAGAAAAGAGCACTCTTCTACTCTACTGTGTTTCCTATAGGGCCAGAACAGAGAGCTTGCTCAGAACAAAAGAACTGTGCTTCCTATACCCATGGCCATATCTATTTCAATTCTGTTTAGGAAATTGACAAGAACAGTAGATTCTCTTCAGTCCAATACACTGTACATGCTGGGAACAGACACCAGTGCTATTTGCCCTGTATGACAATGGGAGTGCAATAATGACTCTTCTTACCAGAAAACAACTCTTGCTCGTAGGACAAGAAACTGCATGTGATTCAATCCATTTCTTACTGGGAAACAAACACTAGCTTTCCTTACAAGAAACACACTCTGCTTTTGAGAAAAAAGCACTCTTCTACTCTACTGTGTTTCCTATAGCGCCAGAACAGTTAGCTTGCTCAGAACAAAAGAACTGTGCTTCCTACACACACGGGCCATATCTAGTTCTACTCTGCTTAGGAAACTAACAAGAACAGTAGCTCCTCTTCAGTCCAATACACTGTACTTCCTGGGAATAGACGCGAGTGCTATTTGCACTGTTTATGGCAATGGGAGCTCAATAGTGACTCTTCTTACCAGAAAACAACTCTTGCTCATACGACCAGAAACTGCATGGGATTCAACTCCATTTAGGACTGGGAAAAAAATGCTAGCTCGCCTTACAAGAAACACACTCTGCTTTTGAGAAAAAGCACTCTTCTACTCTACTGTGTTTCCTATATGGCCAGAACAGTGAGCTTGCTCAGAACAAAAAAACTTTGCTTCCTACACAAACGGCCATATCTAGTTCAATTCTGCTTAAAAAACTGACAAGAACAGTAGCTCCTCTTCAGTCCAATACACTGTACTTGCTGGGAACAGACGCGAGTGCTATTTGCACTGTGTATGGCAATGTGAGCGCAATAGTGACTTTCCTCACCAGAAAACAACTCTTGCTCATAGGACCTAAAACTGCATGGGATTTAACTCCATTTAGGACTGGGAAACAAATGCTAGCTCGCCTTACAAGAAACACACTCTCCTTTTGAGAAAAGAGCACTCTTCTACTCTACTGTGTTTCCTATAGGGCCAGTACAGCGAGCTTGCTCAGAACAAAAGAACTGTGCTTCCTACACACACGGGCCTTATCTAGTTCAACTCTGCTTAGGAAACTGACAAGAACAGTATCTCCTATTCTGTCCAATACACTGTACTTGCTGAAAAGAGAAGCGAGTGCTATTTGCACTGTGTATGGCAATGGAAGCACAATAGTGACTCTTCTTACCAGAAAACAACTCTTGCTCGTAGGACCAGAAACTGCATGGGATTCAACTCCATTTAAGACTGGGAAAAAAACACTAGCTCGCCTTACAAAAAACACACTCTGCTTTTGAGAAAAGAGCACTCTTCTACTCTACTGTGTTTCCCATAGGGCCAGAACAGTGAGCTTGCTCAGAACAAAAGAACTGTGCTTCCTACACACACGAGCCATATCTAGTTCAACTCTGCTTAGGAAACTGACGAGAACAGTAGCTCCCCTTCAGTCCAATACACTGTACTTGCTGGGAACAGACGCGAGTGCTATTTGCACTTTGTATGGAAATGGGAGCGCAATAGTGACTTTCCTTACCAGAAAACAACTCTTGCTCATAGGACCAAAAACTGCATGTGATTCAACTCCATTTAGGACTGGGAAACAAACGCTAGCTCACGTTACAAGAAACACACTCTGCTTTTGAGAAAAGAGCACTCTTCTACTCTGCTGTGTTTCCTATAGGGCCAGTACAGTGAGCTTGCTCAGAACAAAAGAACTGTGCTTCCTTCACACACGGGCCATATCTAGTTCAATTCTGCTTAGGAAACTGACAAGAACAGTAGCTCCTTTTCAGTCCAATACACTCTACATGCTGGGAACATACGCCAGTGCTATTTGCCCTGTGTATGACAATGGGAGCACAATAGTGTCTCTTCTTACCAGAAAACAACTCTTGCTCGTAGGACCAGAAACTGCATGGGATTCAACTCCATTTAGGACCGCGAAACAAACGCTAGCTCGCCTTACAAGAAACACACTCTGCTTTTGAGAAAAGAGCACTCTTCTACTCTACTGTGTTTCCCATAGGGCCAGAACAGTGAGCTTGCTCAGAACAAAAGTACTGTGCTTCCTACACACACGGGCCATATCTAGTTCAACTCTGCTTAGGAACTGACGAGAACAGTAGCTCCTCTTCAGTCCAATACACTGTACTTGCTGGGAATAGACGGGAGTGCTATTTGCACTTTGTATGTAAATGGGAGCGCAATAGTGACTCTCCTTACCAGAAAAAAACTCTTGCTCGTAGGACCAAAAACTGCATGTGATTCAACTCCATTTAGGACTGGGAAACAAACGTTAGCTCGCCTTACAAGAAACACACTCTTCTTTTGAGAAAAGAGCACTCTTCTATTCTCCTGTGTTTCCTATATGGCCAGTACAGTGAGCTTCCTCAGAACAAAAGAACTGTGCTTCCTTCACACACGGGCCATATCTAGTTTAATTCTGCTTAGGAAACTGACAAGAACAGTAGATCATCTTCAGTCCAATACACTGTACTTGCTGGGAACATACGCCAGTGCTATTTGCACTGTCTACAGCAATGGGAGCACAATAGAGTCTCTCCTTACCCGAAAACAACTCTTGCTCGTAGGACAAGAAACTGGATGTGATTCAACTCCATTTAGGACTGGGAAACAAACGCTAGCTAGCCTTACAAGAAACACACTCGGCTTTTGAGAAAAGAGCACTCTTCTACTCTACTGTGTTTCCTATGGGGTCCGAACAGTGAGCTTGCTCAGAACAAACGAACTGTACTTCCTACACACATGGGCCATATCTAGTTCAACTCTGCTTAGGAAACTGACAAGAACAGTATCTCCTCTTTAGTCCAATACACTGAACTTGCTGGGAACAGACGCCAGTGCTATTTACACTGTGTATGGCAATGGGAGTGCAATAGTGACTCTTCTTACCAGAAAACATTTCTTGCTCGTAGAACAAGAAACTGCATGTGATTCAACTCCATTTAGGACTGAGAAACAAACGCTAGCTCACATTACAAGAAACACACTCTGCTTTTGATAAAAGAGCACTCTTCTACTCTACGGTGTTTCCTATAATGCCAGAACAGTGAGCTTCCTCAGAACAAAAGAACTGTGCTTCCTACACACAGGGGCCATATCTAGTTCAACTCTGCTTAGGAAACTGACAAGAACAGTATCTCCTATTCTGTCCAATACACTGTACTTGTTGGGAAGATAAGCGAGTGCTATTTGCACTGTGTATGGCAATGGAAGCGCAATAGTGACTCTTCTTACCAGAAAAAAAACTCTTGCTCATACGACCAGAAACTGCATGGGATTCAACTCCATTTAGGACTGGGAAAAAAACGCTAGCTCGCCTTACTAAAAATACACTCTGCTTTTGAGAAAAGAGCACTCTTCTACTCTACTGTGTTTCCTATATGGCCAGAACAGTGAGCTTGCTCAGAACAAAAGAACTGTGCTTCCTACACACACGGGCCATATCTGGTTCAACTCTGATTAGGAAACTGACGAGAACAGTAGCTCCTCTTCAGTCCAATACACTGTACTTCCTGGGAACAGACGCGAGTGCTATTTGCACTTTGTATGGAAATGGGATCGCAATAGTGACTTTCCCTACCAGAAAACAACTCTTGCTCGTAGGATCAAAAACTGCATGTGATTCAACTCCATTTAGGACTGGGAAACAAACGCTAGCTTGCCTTACAAGAAACACACTCTGCTTTTGAGAAAAGAGCACTCTTCTACTCTACTGTGTTTCCTATGTGGCCAGAACAGTGAGGTTGCTCAGAACAAAAGAACTGTGCTTCCTACACACACGGCCATATCTAGATCAATTCTGCTTAAGAAACTGACAAGAACAGTAGATACTCTTCAATCCAATACACCCAATACACTGTACATGCTGGGAACCGACACCAGTGCTATTTGCCCTGTGTATGACAATGGGAGTGCAATAGTGACAATTCTTACCATAAAACAATTCTTGCTCGTAGGACCAAAAACTGCAAGTGACTCAACTTTATTTAGGGCTGGGAAACATTAGCTTGCCTTACAAGAAACACACTCTGCTTTTGAGAAAAGAGCACTCCTCTACTCTACTGTGTTTTCCATGGGTTCCGAACAGTGAGCTTCCTCAGAACAAAAGAACTGTGCTTCCTACACACAGGGGCCATATCTCGTTCAACTATGCTTAGGAAACTGACAAGAACAGTAGCTCCTCTTCAGTCCAATACACTGTACTTGCTGGGAAGAGACGCTAGTGCTATTTGCACTGTGTATGGCAATGGGAGCGCTATAGTGACTTTCCTTACCAGAAAACAACTCTTGCTCGTAAGACCAAAAACTGCATGTGATTCAACTCCATTTAGGATTGGGAAACAAATGCTTGCTCGCCTTTCAATAACACACTCTGCTTTTGAGAAAAGGGCACTCTTCTACTCTACTGTGTTTCCTATGTGGTCCGAACAGTGCGCATGCTCAGAACAAAAGAACTGTGCTTCCTACACACCGGGGACATATCTAGTTCAACTCTGCTTAGGAAACTGACAAGAACAGAGGATCCTCTTAAGTCCAATACACTGTACTTGCTGGGAACAGATGCGAGTGCTATTTGCACTGTGTATGGGAATGGGAGCGCAACAGTGACTCTTCTTACCAGAAAACAACTCTTGCTCGTAGGACCAGAAACTGCATGTGATTCAACTCCATTTCTGACTGGGAAACAAACGCTAGCTCGCCTTACGAGAAACACACTCTGCTTTTGAGAAAAGAGCACTCTTCTACTCTATAGTGTTTCCTATGGGGTCCAAACAGTGAGCTTGCTCAGAACAAAAGAACTGTGCTTCCTACACACACGGCCATATCTAGATCAATTCTGCTTAAGAAACTGACAAGAACAGTAGATACTCTTCAGTCCAATACACTGTACATGCTGGGAACCGACACCAGTGCTATTTGCCCTGTGTATGACAATGGGAGTGCAATAGTAACAATTCTTACCATAAAACAATTCTTGCTCGTAGGACCAAAAACTGCAAGTGACTCAACTGTATTTAGGACTGGGAAACAAACGTTAGCTTGCCTTACAAGAAACACACTCTGCTTTTGAGAAAAGAGCACTCCTCTTCTCTACTGTGTTTCCCATGGGTTCCGAACAGTGAGCTTGCTCAGAACAAAAGAACTGTGCTTCCTACACACAGGGGTCATATCTAGTTCAACTATGCTTACGAAACTGACAAGAACAGTAGCTCCTCTTCAGTCCAATACACTGTACTTGCTGGGAAGAGACGCGAGTGCTATTTGCACTGTGTATGGCAATGGGAGCGCTATAGTGACTTTCCTTACCAGAAAACAACTCTTGCGTGTAAGACCAAAAACTGCATGTGATTCAACTCCATTTAGGACTGGGAAACAAATGCTAGCTCGCCTTACAAGAAACACACTCTGCTTTTGAGAAAAGGGCACTCTTCTACTCTACTGTGTTTCCTATGGGGTCCGAACAGTGAGCTTGCTCAGAACAAAAGAACTGTGCTTCCTACACACCGGGGCCATATCTAGTTCAACTCTGTTTAGGAAACTGACAAGAACAGAGGATCCTCTTTAGTACAATACACTGTACTTGCTGGGAACAGACGCGAGTGCTATTTGCACTGTGTATGGCAATGGCAGTGCAATAGTGACTCTTCTTACCAGAAAACAACTCTTGCTCGTAGGACCAGAAACTGCATGTGATTCAACTCCATTTCTGACTGGAAAGCAAATGCTAGCTCGCCTTACAAGAAACACACTCTGCTTTTGAGAAAACGGCACTCTTCTACTCTACTGTGTTTCCTATGGGATCCGAACAGTGAGCTTGCTCAGAACAAAAGTACTGTGCTTCCTACACACACGGCCATATCTAGTTCAACTCTGCTTAGGAAACTGACAAGAACAGTAGCTCCTCTTCAGTCCAATACACTGTACTTGCTTAGAACAGACGCGAGTGCTATTTGCACTATGTATGACAATGGGAGCGCAATAGTGACTCTTCTTACCAGAAAACAACTCTTGCTTGTAGGACCAGAAACTGCATGGGATTCAACTCAATTTCTGACTGAGAAACAAACATTAGCTCGCCTAACAAGAAACACACTCTGCTTTTGAGAAAAGAGCACTCTTCTACTCAACTGTGTTTCCTATGGGGTCGAACAGTAAGCTTGCTCAAAAAAAAAGAACTGTGCTTCCTACACACACGGGCCATATCTTGTTCAACTCTGCTTAGGAAACTGACAAGAACAGTAGATCCTCTTCAGTCCAATACACTGTACATGCTGGGAACAGAACCCGTGCTATTTGCACTGTGTATGACAATGGGACCGCAACAGTGACTCTTCTTACCAGAAAACAACTCTTGCTCGTAGGACCAGAAACTGCATGGGATTCAACTCCATTTAGGACTGGGAAACAAACGCTATCTCGCCTTACAAGAAACACAATCTGCTTTTGAGAAAAGAGCACTCTTCTACTCTATTGTGTTTCCTAAGTGTTCCGAACAGTGAGCTTGTTCAGAACAAAAGAACTGTGCTTCCTACACACACGGGCCATATCTAGTTCAACTCTGCTTAAAAAACTTACAAGAAAAGTAGTTCCTCTTCAGCACAATACACTGTACTTGCTGGGAACAGATGCGAGTGCTATTTCCACTGTGTATCGCAATGTGAGCTCAATAGTGACTTTCCTTACCAGAAAACAACTCTTGCTCGTAGGACCGAAAACTGCACGTGATTCAACTCCATTTAGAACTGGGAAATAAACGCTAGCTTGCCTTACGAGAAACACTATCTGCTTTTGAGAAAAGAGCACTCTTCTACTCTACTGTGTTTCTTATATGGCCAGAACAGTGAGCTTGCTCAGAACAAAAGACCTGTGCTTCCTACACACACGGCCATATCTAGTTGAATTTTACTTAGGAAACTGGCAAGAACAGTAGCTCCTCTTCAGTCCAGTACACTGTACTTGCTGAGAACAGACGCGTGTGCTTTTTGCACTGTATATGGCCATGGGAGCGCAATAGTGACTCTTTTTACCAGAAAACAGCTTTTGCTCGTAGGACCAGAAACTGCATGGGATTCAACTCCATTTCTAACTGGGAAACAAACACTAGCTTGCCTTACAAGAAACACACTCTGCTTTTGAGAAATGAGCACTCTTCTACTCAACTGAGTTTCCTATGGCGTCTGAACAGTGAGCTTGGTCAGAAAAAAAGAACTGTGCTTCCTACACACACGGGCCATATCTAGTTCAACTCTGCTTTGGAAACTAACAAGAACAGTAGCTCCTCTTCAGTCCAATACACTGTACTTGCTGGGAACAGACACGAGTGCTATTTGCACTGTGTATGTCAATGGGAGCTCAATAGTGACTTTCCTTACCAGAAAACAACTCTTGCTTGTAGGACTGAAAACTGCAAGTGACTCAACTTTATTTAGGACTGGGAAACAAACGTTAGCTTGCCTTACAAGAAACACACTCTGCTTTTGAGAAAAGGGCACTCTTCTACTCTACTGTGTTTCTTAAGTGTTCCGAACAGTGAGCTTGCTCAGAACAAAAGAACTGTGCTTCCTACACACACGGGCCATATCTAGTTCAACTCTGCTTAGGAAACTGACAAGAAAAGTAGCTCCTCTTCAGTACAATACAGTGTACATGCTGGGAACAGACGCCAGTGCTATTTGCCCTGTGTATGACAATGGGTGCACAATAGTGTGTCTTCTTACCAGAAAACAACTCTTGCTCGTAGGACCAGAAACTGCATGGGATTCAACACCATTTAGGTCTGGGAAGAAAACGCTAGCTCGCCTTACAAGAAACACGCTCTGCTTTTGAGAAAAGGGCACACTTCTACTCTACTGTGTTTCCTATGGGGTCCGAACAGTGAGCTTGCTCAGAACAAAAGAACTGTGCTTCCTACGCACACAGGCCATATCTAGTTCAACTCTGCTTAGGAAACTGACAAGAACAGTAGCTCCTCGTCAGTCCAATACACTGTACTTGCTGGGAACAGCTGCGAGTGCTATTTGCACTGTGTATGGCAATGGGAGGGCAATAGTGACTTTCCTTACCAGAAAACAACTCTTGCTCGTAGGACCAAAAACTGCATGTGATTCAACTCCATTTAGGACTGGGAAACAAACGCTAGCTCGCCTTACAAGAAACACACTCTGCTTTTGAGAAAAGAGGACTCTTCTACTCTACTGTGTTTCCTATAGGGCCAGTACAGCGAGCTTTCTCAGAACAAAAGAACAGTGCTTCCTACACACATGGCCATATCCAGTTCAATACTGCTTAGGAAACTGACAAGAACAGTAGCTCCTCTTCAGTCCAATACACTCTACATGCTGGGAAAAGACGCCAGTGCTATTTGCCCTGTGTATGACAATGGGAGCACAATAGTGTCGCTTCTTACCAGAAAAAAACTCTTGCTCGTAGGACTGGAAACTGCATGGGTTTCAACTCCATTTAGGACTGGGAAACAAACGCTACCTCGCCTTACAAGAAACACACTCTGCTTTTGAGAAAAGAGCACTCTTCTACTCTACTGTGTTTCCCATAGGGCCAGAACAGTGAGCTTGCTGAGAACAAAAGAACTGTGCTTCCTACACACACGGGCCATATCTAGTTCAACTCTGCTTAGGAAACTGACAAGAACAGTAGCTCCTCTTCAGTCCAATACACTGTACTTCCTGGGAACAGATGCGAGTGCTATTTGCACTTTGTATGGAAATGGGAGCACAATAGTGACATTCCTTACCAGAAAAAAACTCTTGCTCGTAGGACCAAAAACTGCATGTGATTCAACTCCGTTTAGGACTGGGAAACAAACGCTAGCTCGCCTTAAAAGAAACACACTCTGCTTTTGAGAAAACAGCACTCTTCTATTCTCCTGTGTTTCCTATAGGGCCAGTACAGCGAGCTTGCTCAGAACAAAAGAACTGTGCTTCCTACACACATGGACATATCCAGTTCAATTCTGCTTAGGAAACTGACAATGACAGTAGCTCCTCTTCAGTCCAATACACTCTACATGCTGGGAACAGACGCCAGTGCTATTTGCCCTGTATATGACAATGGGAGCACAATAGTGTCTCTATTTACAAGAAAACAACTCTTACTCATAGGACCAGAAACTGCATGGGATTCAACTCCATTTAGGACTGGGAAACAAACGCTACTAGGCCTTACAAGAAACACACTCTGCTTTTGAGAAAAGAGCACTCTTCTACTCTGCTGTGTTTCCTATAGTGCCAGTACAGTGAGCTTGCTCAGAATAAAAGAACTGTGCTTCCTTCACACAAGGGCCATATCTAGTTCAGGGCTGCTTAGGAAACTGACAAGAACAGTAGCTCCTCTTCAGTCCAATACACTGTACTTGCTGGGAACAGACGCGAGTGCTATTTGCACTGTGTATGGCAATGGGAGCGCAATAGTGACTTTCCTTACCAGAAAACAACTCTTGCTCGTAGGACCAAAAACTGCATGTGATTCAACTCCATTTAGGACTGGGAAACAAACGCTAGCTCGCCTTACGAGAAACACACTCTGCTTTTGAGAAAAGAGCACTCTTCTACTCTACTGAGTTTCCTATATGGCCAGTACAGCGAGCTAGCTCAGAACAAAAGAACTGTGCTTCCTACACTCATGGCCATATCCAGTTCAATTCTGCTTAGGAAGCTGACAAGAACAGTAGCTCCTCTTCAGTCCAATACACTCTACATGCTGGGAAAAGACGCCAGTGCTATTTGCCCTGTGTATGACAATGGGAGCACAATAGTGTCGCTTCTTACCAGAAAAAAACTCTTGCTCGTAGGACCAGAAACTGCATGGGATTCAACTCCATTTAGGACTGGGAAACAAACGCTACCTCGCCTTACAAGAAACACACTCTGCTTTTGAGAAAAAAGCACTCTTCTACTCTACTGTGTTTCCCATAGGGCCAGAACAGTGAGCTTGCTCAGAACAAAAGAACTGTGCTTCCTACACACACGGGCCATATCTAGTTCAACTCTGCTTAGGAAACTGACGAGAACAGTAGCTCCTCTTAGGTCTAATCACTGTACTTCCTGGGAACAGATGCAAGTGCTATTTGCACTTTGTATGGAAATGGGAGCGCAATAGTGACTTTCCTTACCAGAAAACAACTCTTGCTTGTAGGATCAAAAACTGCATGTGATTCAACTCCATTTAGGACTGGGAAACAAACGCTAGCTTGCCTTACAAGAAACACACTCTGCTTTTGAGAAAAGAGCACTCTTCTACTCTACTGTGTTTCCTATGTGGCCAGAACAGTGAGCTTGCTCAGAACAAAAGAACTGTGCTTCCTACACACACGGCCATGTCTAGATCAATTCTGCTTAAGAAACTGACAAGAACAGTAAATACTCTTCAGTCCAATACATTGTACATGCTGGGAACCGACACCAGTGCTATTTGCCCTGTGTATGACAATGGGAGTGCAATAGTGACAATTCTTACCATAAAACAACTCTTGCTCATAGGACCAAAAACTGCAAGTGACTCAACTTTATTTAGGACTGGAAAACAAACGTTAGCTTGCCTTACAAGAAACACACTCTGCTTTTGAGAAAAGAGCACTCCTCTACTCTACTGTGTTTCCCATGGGTTCCGAACAGTGAGCTTGCTCAGAACAAAAGAACTGTGCTTCCTACACACACGGGTCATATCTAGTTCAACTATGCTTAGGAAACTGACAAGAACAGTAGCTCCTCTTCAGTCCAATACACTGTACTTGCTGGAAGAGACGCGAGTGCTATTTGCACTGTGTATGGCAATGGGAGCGCTATAGTGACTTTCCTTACCAGAAAACAACTCTTGCGTGTAAGACCAAAAACTGCATGTGATTAAACTCCATTTAGGACTGGGAAACAAATGCTAGCTCGCCTTACAAGAAACACACTCTGCTTTTGAGAAAAGGGCACTCTTCTACTCTACTGTGTTTCCTATGGGGTCCGAACAGTGAGCTTGCTCAGAACAAAAGAACTGTGCTTCCTACACACCGGGGCCATATCTAGTTCAACTCTGCTTAGGAAACTGACAAGGACAGAGGATCCTCTTTAGTACAATACACTGTACTTGCTGGGAACAGACGCGAGTGCTATTTGCACTGTGTATGGCAATGGGAGCGCAATAGTGACTCTTCTTACCAGAAAACAACTCTTGCTCGTAGGACCAGAAACTGCATGTGATTCAACTCCATTTCTGACTGGAAAGCAAATGCTAGCTCGCCTTACAAGAAACACACTCTGCTTTTGAGAAAACGGCACTCTTCTACTCTACTGTGTTTCCTATGGGATCCGAACAGTGAGCTTGCTCAGAACAAAAGTACTGTGCTTCCTACACACACGGCCATATCTAGTTCAACTCTGCTTAGGAAACTGACAAGAACAGTAGCTCCTCTTCAGTCCAATACACTGTACTTGCTTAGAACAGACGTGAGTGCTATTTGCACTGTGTATGACAATGGGAGCGCAATAGTGACTCTTCTTAACAGAAAACAACTCTTGCTCGTAGGACCAGAAACTGCATGGGATTCAACTCAATTTCTGACTGAGAAACAAACATTAGCTCGCCTAACAAGAAACACACTCTGCTTTTGAGAAAAGAGCACTCTTCTACTCAACTGTGTTTCCTATGGGGTCGAACAGTAAGCTTGCTCAAAAAAAAAAGAACTGTGCTTCCTACACACACGGGCCATATCTTGTTCAACTCTGCTTAGGAAACTGACAAGAACAGTAGATCCTCTTCAGTCCAATACACTGTACATGCTGGGAACAGAACCCGTGCTATTTGCACTGTGTATGACAATGGGACCGCAACAGTGACTCTTCTTACCAGAAAACAACTCTTGCTCGTAGGACCAGAAACTGCATGGGATTCAACTCCATTTAGGACTGGGAAACAAACGCTATCTCGCCTTACAAGAAACACAATCTGCTTTTGAGAAAAGAGCACTCTTCTACTCTACTGTGTTTCCTAAGTGTTCCCAACAGTGAGCTTGTTCAGAACAAAAGAACTGTGCTTCCTACACACACGGGCCATATCTAGTTCAACTCTGCTTAAAAAACTTACAAGAAAAGTAGTTCCTCTTCAGCACAATACACTGTACTTGCTGGGAACAGATGCGAGTGCTATTTGCACTGTGTATCGCAATGTGAGCTCAATAGTGACTTTCCTTACCAGAAAACAACTCTTGCTCGTAGGACCGAAAACTGCACGTGATTCAACTCCATTTAGAACTGGGAAATAAACGCTAGATTGCCTTACGAGAAACACTATCTGCTTTTGAGAAAAGAGCACTCTTCTACTCTACTGTGTTTCTTATATGGCCAGAACAGTGAGCTTGCTCAGAACAAAAGACCTGTGCTTCCTACACACACGGCCATATCTAGTTGAATTTTACTTAGGAAACTGGCAAGAACAGTACCTCCTCATCAGTCCAGTACACTGTACTTGCTGAGAACAGACGCGTGTGCTATTTGCACTGTGTATGGCCATGGGAGCGCAATAGTGACTCTTTTTACCAGAAAACAACTTTTGCTCGTAGGACCAGAAACTGCATGGGATTCAACTCCATTTCTAACTGGGAAACAAACACTAGCTTGCCTTACAAGAAACACACTCTGCTTTTGAGAAATGAGCACTCTTCTACTCAACTGTGTTTCCTATGGCGTCTGAACAGTGAGCTTGGTCAGAAAAAAAGAACTGTGCTTCCTACACACACAGGCCATATCTAGTTCAACTCTGCTTTGGAAACTAACAAGAACAGTAGCTCCTCTTCAGTCCAATACACTGTACTTGCTGGGAACAGACGCGAGTGCTATTTGCACTGTGTATGGCAATGGGAGCTCAATAGTGACTTTCCTTACCAGAAAACAACTCTTGCTTGTAGGACTGAAAACTGCAAGTGACTCAACTTTATTTAGGACTGGGAAACAAACGTTAGCTTGCCTTACAAGAAACACACTCTGCTTTTGAGAAAAGGGCACTCTTCTACTCTACTGTGTTTCTTAAGTGTTCCGAACAGTGAGCTTGCTCAGAACAAAAGAACTGTGCTTCCTACACACACGGGCCATATCTAGTTCAACTCTGCTTAGGAAACCGACAAGAAAAGTAGCTCCTCTTCAGTACAATACAGTGTACATGCTGGGAACAGACGCCAGTGCTATTTGCCCTGTGTATGACAATGGGTGCACAATAGTGTCTCTTCTTACCAGAAAACAACTCTTGCTCGTAGGACCAGAAACTGCATGGGATTCAACACCATTTAGGTCTGGGAAGAAAACGCTAGCTCGCCTTACAAGAAACAGGCTCTGCTTTTGAGAAAAGGGCACACTTCTACTCTACTGTGTTTCCTATGGGGTCCGAACAGTGAGCTTGCTCAGAACAAAAGAACTGTGCTTCCTACGCACACAGGCCATATCTAGTTCAACTCTGCTTAGGAAACTGACAAGAACAGTAGCTCCTATTCAGTCCAATACACTGTACTTGCTGGGAACAGCTGCGAGTGCTATTTGCACTGTGTATGGCAATGGGAGGGCAATAGTGACTTTCCTTACCATAAAACAACTCTTGCTCGTAGGACCAAAAACTGCATGTGATTCAACTCCATTTAAGACTGGGAAACAAACGCTAGCTCGCCTTACAAGAAACACACTCTGCTTTTGAGAAAAGAGGACTCTTCTAATCTACTGTGTTTCCTATAGGGCCAGTACAGCGAGCTTTCTCAGAACAAAAGAACAGTGCTTCCTACACACAAGGCCATATCCAGTTCAATTCTGCTTAGGAAACTGACAAGAACAGTAGCTCCTCTTCAGTCCAATACACTGTACTTGCTGGGAACAGACGCGAGTGCTATTTGCACTGTGTATGGCAATGGGTGCGCAATAGTGACTTTCCTTACCAGAAAACAACTCTTGCTCGTAGGACCAAAAACTGCATGTGATTCAACTCCATTTAGGACTGGGAAACAAACGCTAGCTCGCCTTACGAGAAACACACTCTGCTTTTGAGAAAAGAGCACTCTTCTACTCTACTGAGTTTCCTATATGTCCAGTACAGCGAGCTTGCTCAGAACAAAAGAACTGTGCTTCCTACACGCATGGCCATATCCAGTTCAATTCTGCTTAGGAAACTGACAAGAACAGTAGATACTCTTCAGTCCAATACACTGTACATGCTGGAACCGACACCAGTGCTATTTGCCCTGTGTATGACAATGGGAGTGCAATAGTGACAATTCTTACCATAAAAAAACTCTTGCTCATAGGACCAAAAACTGCAAGTGACTCAACTTTATTTAGGAATGGAAAACAAACGTTAGCTTGCCTTACAAGAAACACACTCTGCTTTTGAGAAAAGAGCACTCCTCTACTCTACTGTGTTTCCCATGAGTTCCGAACAGTGAGCTTGCTCAGAACAAAAGAACTGTGCTTCCTACACACACGGGCAATATCTAGTTCAATTCTGCTTAGGAAACTGACAAGAACAGTAGCTCCTCTTCAGTCCAATACACTCTACTTGCTGGAAACAGACGCTAGTGCTATTTGCACTGTGTATGGCAATGGGAGCTCAATAGTGACTTTCCTTACCAGAAAACAACTCTTGCTCAAAGGACCAGAAACTGCATGTGATTCAACTCCATTTAGAACTGGGAAATAAACGCTAGCTCACCTTACAAAAACACACTCTGCTTTTGAGAAAAGAGCACTCTTCTACTCTACTGTGTTTCCTATAGGGCCAGAACAGAGAGCTTGCTCAGAACAAAAGAACTGTGCTTCCTATACCCATGGCCATATCTAGTTCAATTCTGTTTAGGAAATTGACAAGAACAGTAGATCCTCTTCAGTCAATACACTGTACATGCTGGGAACAGACGCCAGTGCTATTTGCCCTGTGTATGACAATGGGAGTGCAATAATGACTCTTCTTACCAGAAAACAACTCTTGCTCGTAGGACAAGGAACTGCATGTGATTCAATCCATTTCTTACTGGGAAACAAACACTAGCTTGCCTTACAAGAAACACACTCTGCTTTTGAGAAAAAAGCACTCTTCTACTCTAATGTGTTTCCTATAGCGCCAGAACAGTTAGCTTGCTCAGAACAAAAGAACTGTGCTTCCTACACACACGGGCCATATCTAGTTCAACTCTGCTTAGGAAACTAACAAGAACAGTAGCTCCTCTTCAGTCCAATACACTGTAATTCCTGAGAATAGACGCGAGTGCTATTTGCACTGTTTATGGCAATGGAAGCGCAATAGTGACTCTTCTTACCAGAAAACAACTATTGCTCATACGACCAGAAACTGCCTGGGATTCAACTCCATTTAGGACTGGGAAAAAAATGCTAGCTCGCCTTACAAGAAACACACTCTGCTTTGAGAAAAAGCACTCTTCTACTCTACTGTGTTTCCTATATGGCCAGAACAGGGAGCTTGCTAGAACAAAAAAACTGTGCTTCCTACACAAACGGACATATCTAGTTCAATTCTGCTGAAAAAACTGACAAGAACAGTAGCTCCTCTTCAGTCCAATACACTGTACTTGCTGGGAACAGACGCGAGTGCTATTTGCACTGTGTATGGCAATGTGAGCGCAATAGTGACTTTCCTCACCAGAAAACAACTCTTGCTCATAGGACCTAAAACTGCATGGGATTTAACTCCATTTAGGACTGGGAAACAAAAGCTAGCTCGCCTTACAAGAAACACACTCTCCTTTTGAGAAAAGAGCACTCTTCTACTCTACTGTGTTTCCTATATGGCCAGTTACAGCGAGCTTGCTCAGAACAAAAGAACTGTGCTTCCTACACACACGGGCCTTATCTAGTTCAACTCTGCTTAGGAAACTGACAAGAACAGTATCTCCTATTCTGTCCAATACACTGTACTTCCTGGGAAGAGTAGCGAGTGCTATTTGCACTGTGTATGGCAATGGAAGCGCAATAGTGACTCTTCTTACCAGAAAACAACTCTTGCTCGTAGGACCAGAAACTGCATGGGATTCAACTCCATTTAAGACTGGGAAAAAAACGCTAGCTCGCCTTACAAAAAACACACTCTGCTTTTGAGAAAAGAGCACTCTTCTACTCTACTGTGTTTCCCATAGGGCCAGAACAGTGAGCTTGCTCTGAACAAAAGAACTGTGCTTCCTACACACACGAGCCATATCTAGTTCAACTCTGCTTAGGAAACTGACGAGAACAGTAGCTCCCGTTCAGTCCAATACACTGTACTTGCTGGGAACAGACGCGAGTGCTATTTGCACTTTGTATGGAAATGGGAGCGCAATAGTGACTTTCCTTACCAGAAAACAACTCTTGCTCATAGGACCAAAAACTGCATGTGATTCAACTCCATTTAGGACTGGGAAACAAACGCTAGCTCACCTTACAAGAAATACACTCTGCTTTTGAGAAAAGAGCACTCTTCTACTCTACTGTGTTTCCTATATGGCCAGAACAGTGAGCTTGCTCATAACAAAAGAACTGTGCTTCCTACACACACGGGCCATATCTAGTTCAACTCTGATTAGGAAACTGACAAGAACAGTAGCTCCTCTTCAGTCCAATACACTGTACTTCCTGGGAACAGACGCGAGTGCTATTTGCACTTTGTATGGAAATGGGAGCACAATAGTGACTTTCCTTACCAGAAAAAAACTCTTGCTCGTAGGACCAAAAACTGCATGTAATTCAACTCCATTTAGGACTGGGAAACAAACGTTAGCTCGCCTTACAAGAAACACACTCTGCTTTTGAGAAAAGAGCACTCTTCTATTCTCCTGTGTTTCCTATAAGGCCAGTACAGCAAGCTTGCTCAGAACAAAAGAACTGTGCTTCCTACACACATGGCCATATCCAGCTCAATTCTGCTTAGGAAACTGACAAGAACAGTAGCTCCTCTTCAGTCCAATACACTCTACATGCTGGGAACAGATGCCAGTGCTATTTGCCCTATGTATGACAATGGGAGCACAATAGTGTCTCTTCTTACCAGAAAACAACTCTTGCTCGTAGGACCAGAAACTGCATGGGATTCAACTCCATTTAGGACTGGGAAACAAACGCTACCTCGCCTTACAAGAAACACACTCTGCTTTTGAGAAAAGAGCACTCTTCTACTCTACTGTGTTTCCTATGTGGCCAGAACAGTGAGCTTGCTCAGAACAAAAGAACTGTGCTTCCTACACACGGCCATATCTAGATCAATTCTGCTTAAGAAACTGACAAGAACAGTAGATACTCTTCAGTCCAATACACTGTACATGCTGGGAACCGACACCAGTGCTATTTGCCCTGTGTATGACAATGGGAGTGCAATAGTAACAATTCTTACCATAAAACAATTCTTGCTCGTAGGACCAAAAACTGCAAGTGACTCAACTTTATTTAGGACTGGGAAACAAACGTTAGCTTGCCTTACAAGAAACACACTCTGCTTTTGAGAAAAGAGCGCTCCTCTTCTCTACTGTGTTTCCCATGGGTTCCGAACAGTGAGCTTGCTCAGAACAAAAGAACTGTGCTTCCTACACACAGGGGCCATATCTAGTTCAACTATGCTTAGGAAACTGACAAGAACAGTAGCTCCTCTTCAGTCCAATACACTGTACTTGCTGGGAAGAGACGAGAGTGCTATTTGTACTGTGTATGGCAATGGGAGCCCTATAGTGACTTTCCTTACCAGAAAACAACTCTTGCGTGTAAGACCAAAAACTGCATGTGATTCAACTCCATTTAGGACTGGGAAACAAATGCTAGCTCGCCTTATAAAATACACACTCTGCTTTTGAGAAAAGGGCACTCTTCTACTCTACTGTGTTTCCTATGGGGTCCGAACAGTGAGCTTGCTCAGAACAAAAGAACTGTGCTTCCTACACACCGGGGCCATATCTAGTTCAACTCTGCTTAGGAAACTGACAAGACAGAGGATCCTCTTTAGTCCAATACACTGTACTTGCTGGGAACAGACGCGAATGCTATTTGCACTGTGGATGGCAATGGGTACGCAATAGTGACTTTCCTAACCAGAAAACAACTCTTGCTCGTAGGACCAGAAACTGCATGTGATTCAACTCCATTTAGGACTGGGAAACAAACGCTAGCTCGTCTTACAAGAAACACACTCTGCTTTTGATAAAAGAGCACTCTTCTACTCTACTGTGTTTTCTATAGGGCCAGAAGAGAGAGCTTGCTTAGAACCAAAGATCTGTGCTTCCTACACACAGGGGCCATATCTACTTCAACTGTGCTTAGGAAACTGACAAGAATAGTAGCTCCTCTTCAGTCCAATACACTGTACTTGCTGGGAACAGATGACAGTGCTATTTGCACTGTGTATGGCAAAGGGAGCACAATAGTGACTTTCCTTACCAGAAAAAACTCTTGCTCGTAGGACCAAAAACTGCATGTGATTCAACTCCATTTAGGACTGGAAAACAAACGCTAGGTCACCTTACAAGAAACACACTCTGCTTTTGATAAAAGAGCACTCTTCTACTCTACTGTGTTTCCTGTGTAGTCCGAACAGTGAGCTTGCTCAGAACAAAAGAACTATGCTTCCTACACACACAGGCCATATCAAGTTCAACTCTGCTTAGGAAACTGACAAGAACAGTAGATCCTCTTCAGTCCAATACAATGTACATGCTGGGAGCAGACGCGAGTGCTATTTGCACTGTGTATGGCAATGGGAGCTCAATAGTGACTCTTCTTACCAGAAAACAACTCTTGGTTGTAGGACCAGAAACTGCATGGGATTCAACTCCGTTTCTGACTGGGAAACAAACACTAGCTAGCCTTACAAAAAACACACTCTGCTTTTGAAAAAAGACCACTCTTCTACTCTATTGTGTTTCCTATGGGGTCCAAACAGTGAGCTTGCCCAGAACAAAAGAACTGTGCTTCCTACACACACGGCCATATCTAGATCAATTCTGCTTAAGAAACTGACAAGAACAGTAGATACTCTTCAGTCCAATACACTGTACATTCTGGGAACCGACACCAGTGCTATTTGCCCTGTGTATGACAATGGGAGTGCAATAGTGACAATTCTTACCATAAAACAATTCTTGCTCGTAGGACCAAAAACTGCAAGTGACTCAATTTTATTTAGGACTGGGAAACAAACGTTAGCTTGCCTTACAAGAAACACACTCTGCTTTTGAGAAAAGAGCACTCCTCTACTCTACTGTGTTTCCCATGGGTTCCGAACAGTGAGCTTGCTCAGAACAAAAGAACTGTGCTTCCTACACACAGGGGCCATATCTAGTTCAACTATGCTTAGGAAACTGACAAGAACAGTAGCTCCTCTTCAGTCCAATACACTGTACTTGCTGGGAAGAGACGCGAGTGCTATTTGCACTGTGTATGGCAATGGCAGGGCTATAGTGACTTTCCTTACCAGAAAACAACTCTTGCTCGTAAGACCAAAAACTGCATGTGATTCAACTCCATTTAGGACTGGGAAACAAATGCTGGCTCGCCTTACAAGAAACACACTCTGCTTTTGAGAAAAGGGCACTCTTCTACTCTACTGTGTTTCCTATGGGGTCCGAACAACGAGCTTGCTCAGAACAAAAGAACTGTGCTTCCTACACACCGGGGCCATATCTAGTTCAACTCTGCTTAGGAAACTGACAAGAACAGAGGATCCTCTTTATTCCAATACACTGTACTTGCTGGGAACAGACGCGAGTGCTATTTGCACTGTGTATGGCAATGGGAGCGCAATAGTGACTCTTCTTACCAGAAAACAACTCTTGCTCGTAGGACCAGAAACTGCATGTGATTCAACTCCATTTCTGACTGGAAAGCAAATGCTAGCTCGCCTTACAAGAAACACACTCTGCTTTTGAGAAAACGGCACTGTTCTACTCTACTGTGTTTGCTATGGGATCCGAACAGTGAGCTTGCTCAGAACAAAATTACTGTGCTTCCTACACACACGGCCATATCTAGTTCAACTCTGCTTAGGAAACTGACAAGAACAGTAGCTCCTCTTCAGTCCAATACACTGTAATTCCTTAAAACAGATGCGAGTGCTATTTGCACTGTGTATGACAATGGGAGCGCAATAGTGACTCTTCTTACCAGAAAACAACTCTTGCTCGTAGGACCAGAAACTGCATGGGATTCAACTCAATTTCTGACTGAGAAACAAACATTAGCTCGCCTAACAAGAAACACACTCTGCTTTTGAGAAAAGAGCACTCTTCTATTCAACTGTGTTTCCTATGGGGTCGAACAGTAAGCTTGCTCAGAAAAAAAGAACTGTGCTTCCTACACACACGGGCCATATCTTGTTCAACTCTGCTTAGGAAACTGAGAAGAACAGTAGATCCTCTTCAGTCCAATAAACTGTACATGCTGGGAACAGATGCCAGTGCTATTTGCACTGTGTATGACAATGGGACCGCAACAGTGACTCTTCTTACCAGAAAACAACTCTTGTTCGTAGGACCAGAAACTGCATGGGATTCAACTCCATTTAGGACTGGGAAACAAACGATATCTCGCCTTACAAGAAACACAATCTGCTTTTGAGAAAAGAGCACTCTTCTACTCTACTGTGTTTCCTAAGTGTTCCGAACAGTGAGCATGTTCAGAACAAAAGAACTGTGCTTCCTACACACACGGGCCATATCTAGTTTAACTCTGCTTAAAAAACTTACAAGAAAAGTAGCTCCTCTTCAGCACAATACAATGTACTTGCTGGGAACAGATGCGAGTGCTATTTGCACTGTGTATCGCAATGTGAGCTCAATAGTGACTTTCCTTACCAGAAAACAACTCTTGCTCGTAGGACCGAAAACTGCACATGATTCAACTCCATTTAGAACTGGGAAATAAACGCTAGCTTGCCTTACGAGAAACACACTCTGCTTTTGAGAAAAGAGCACTCTTCTACTCTACTGTGTTTCTTATATGGCCAGAACAGTGAACTTGCTCAGAACAAAAGACCTGTGCTTCCTACACCCACGGCCATATCTAGTTCAATTTTACTTAGGAAACTGGCAAGAACAGTAGCTCCTCTTCAGTCCAGTACACTGTACTTGCTGAGAACAGACCCGTTTGCTATTTGCACTGTGTATGGCAATGGGAGCACAACAGTGACTCTTCTTACCAGAAAACAAATCTTGTTCGTAGGACCAGAAACTGCATGGGATTCAACTCCATTTCTGACTGGGAAACAAACACTAACTCGCCTTACAAGAAACACACTCTGATTTTGAGAAAAGAGCATTCTTCCACTCTACTGTGTTTCCTATGGTGTCCGAACAGTGAGCTTGCTCAGAACAAAAGAACTGTGCTTCCTACACACATGGGCCATATCTAGTTCAACTCTGCTTAGGAAACTGACAAGAACAGTATCTCCTCTTCAGTCCAATACACTGTACTTGCTGGGAACAGACGCCAGTGCTATTTGCACTGTGTATGGCAATTGGAGCGCAATAGTGACTCTTCTTACCAGAAAACAACTCTTGCTCATAGGACCAGATACTGCATGGGATTCAACTCCATTTAGGACTGGGAAACAAACGCTAGTTCACCTTACAAGAAACACACTCTGCTTTTGAGAAAAGAGCACTCTTCTACTCTACGGTGTTTCCTATAGGGCCAGTAGAGCGAGCTTGCTCAGAACAAAAGAACTAAGCTTCCTACACACATGGCCATATCCAGTTTAATTCTGCTTAAGAAACTGACAAGAACAGTAGCTCCTCTTCAGTCCAATACACTCTACATGCTGGGAACATACGCCAGTGCTATTTGCCCTGTGTATGACAATGGGAGCACAAGAGTGTCTCTTCTTAACTCTGGCTCGTAGGACCAGAAACTGCATGTGATTCAACTCCATTTAGGACTGGGAAACAAATGCTAGGTCACCTTACAAGAAACACACTCTGCTTTTGATAAAAGAGCACTCTTCTACTCTACTGTGTTTCCTGTGTTGTCCGAACAGTGAGCTTGCTCAGAACAAAAGAACTGTGCTTCCTACACACACGGGCCATATCTAGTTCAACTCTGCTTAGGAAACTGACAAGAACAGTATCTCCTATTCTGTCCAATACACTGTACTTGCTGGGAAGAGAAGCGAGTGCTATTTGCACTGTGTATGGCACTGGAAGCGCAATAGTGACTCTTCTTACCAGAAAACAACTCTTGCTCGTAGGACCAGAAACTGCATGGGATTCAACTCCATTTAGGACTGGGAAAAAAACGCTAGCTCGCCCTACAAGAAACACACTCTGCTTTTGAGAAAAGAGCACTCTTCTACTCTACTGTGTTTCCCATAGGGCTAGAACAGTGAGCTTGCTCAGAACAAAAGAACTGTGTTTCCTCCACACCCGAGCCATATCTAGTTCAACTCTGCTTAGGAAACTGAGGAGAACAGTAGCTCCCCTTCAGTCCAATACACTGTACTTGCTGGGAACAGACGCGAGTGCTATTTGCACTTTGTATGGAAATGGGAGCGCAATAGTGACTTTCCTTACCAGAAAACAACTCTTGCTCATAGGACCAAAAACTGCATGTGATTCAACTCCATTTAATACTGGGAAACAAACGCTAGCTCACCTTACAAGAAACCCACTCTTCTTTTGAGAAAAGAGCACTCTTCTACTCTGCTGTGTTTCCTATAGGGCCAGTACAGTGAGCTTGCTCAGAACAAAAGAACTGTGCTTCCTTCACACACGGGCCATATCTAGTTCAATTCTGCTTAGGAAACTGACAAGAACAGTAGATCCTCTTCAGTCCAATACACTGTACTTGCTGGGAACAGACGCCAGTGCTATTTGCCCTGTGTACAGCAATTGGAGCACAATAGTGTCTCTCCTTACCAGAAAACAACTCTTGCTTGTAGGACCAGAAACTGCATGTGATTCAACTCCACTTAGGACTGGGAAACAAATGCTAGCTCGCCTTACAAGAAACACGCTCTGCTTTTGAGAAAAGCGCACACTTCTACTCTACTGTGTTTTTTCTATGGTGTCCGAACAGTGAGCTTGCTCAGAACAAAAGAACTGTGCTTCCTACACACAAGGGCCATACCTAGTTCAACTCTGCTTAGGAAACTGACAAGAACAGTATCTCCTCTTCAGTCCAATACACTGTACTTGCTGGGAACAGACGCCAGTGCTATTTGCACTGTGTATTGCAATGGGCGCGCAATAGTGACTCTTCTTACCATAAAACAACTCTTGCTCATAGAAACAGAAACTGCATGTGATTCAACTCCATTTAGGACTGGGAAACAAACGCTAGCTCACATTACAAGAAACACACTCTGCTTTTGAGAAAAGAGCACTCTTCTACTCTACGGTGTTTCCTATAATGCCAGAACAGTGAGCTTCCTCAGGACAAAAGAGCTGTGCTTCCTACACACACGGGCCATATCTAGTTCAACTCTGCTTAGGAAACTGACAAGAACAGTATCTCCTATTCTGTCCAATACACTGTGCTTGTTGGGAAGAGAAGCGAGTGCTATTTGCACTGTATATGGCAATGGAAGCACCATAGTGACTCTTCTTACCAGAAAACAACTCTTGCTCGTAGGACCAGAAACTGCATGGGATTCAACTCCATTTAGGACTGGGAAAAAAACGCTAGCTCGCCTTACAAGAAACACACTCTGCTTTTGAGAAAAGAGCACTCTTCTACTCTACTGTGTTTCCCATAGGGCTAGAACAGTGAGCTTGCTCAGAACAAAAGAACTGTGCTTCCTACACACACGAGCCATATCTAGTTCAACTCTGCTTAGGAAACTGACGAGAACAGTAGCTCCCCTTCAGTCCAATACACTGTACTTGCTGGGAACAGAAGCGAGTGCTATTTGCACTTTGTATGGAAATGGGAGCGCAATAGTGACCTTCCTTACCAGAAAAAAACTCTTGCTCGTAGGACTAAAAACTGCATGTGATTCAACTCCATTTAGAACTGGGAAACAAACGTTAGCTCGCCTTACAAGAAACCCACTCTGCTTTTGAGAAAAGAGTACTCTTCTATTCTCCTGTGTTTCCTATAGGGCCAATACAGCAAGCTTGCTCAGAACAAAAGAACTGTGCTTCCTACACACATGGCCATATCCAGTTCAATTCTGCTTAGGAAACTGAAAAGAACAGTAGCTCCTCTTCAGTCCAATACACTCTACATCTGCGAACAGACGGCAGTGCTATTTGCCCTGTGTATGACAATGGGAGCACAATAGTATCTCTTCTTACCAGAAAACAACTCTTGCTCGTAGGACCAGAAACTGCATGGGATTCAACTCCATTTAGGACTGGGAAACAAACGCTACCTCGCCTTACAAGAAACACACTCTGCTTTTGAGAAAAGAGCACTCTTCTACTCTACTGTGTTTTCCTAGGGCCAGAACAGTGAGCTTGCTCAGAACAAAAGAACTGTGTTTCCTACACACACGGGCCATATCTAGTTCAACTCTGCTTAGGAACTGACGAGAACAGTAGCTCCTCTTCAGTCCAATACACTGTACTTGCTGGGAACAGACGCGAGTGCTATTTGCACTTAGTATGGAAAGGGGAGCGCAATAGTGACTTTCCTTACCAGAAAACAACTCTTTCTCATTGGACCAAAAACTGCATGTGATTCAACTCCATTTAGGACTGGGAAACAAATGCTAGCTCGCCTTACAAGAAACACACTCCGCTTTTGAGAAAAGAGCACTCTTCTACTCTGCTGTGTTTCCTATAGTGCCAGTACAGTGAGCTTGCTCAGAACAAAAGAACTGTGCTTCCTTCACACACGGGCCATATCTAGTTCAATTCCGCTTAGGAAACTGACGAGAACAGTAGATCCTCTTCAGTCCAATACACTGTACTTGCTGGGAAAAGACGCCAGTGCTGTTTGCACTGTGTATGACAATGGGAGAGTAATAGTGACTATTCTTACCAGAAAACAACTCTTGCTCGTAGGACCAGAAACTGCATGTGATTCAACTCCATTTAGGACTGGGAAACAAACGCCAGCTTGCCTTACAAGAAACACACTCGGCTTTTGAGAAAAGAGCACTCTTCTACTCTACTGTATTTCCTATGGGGTCCGAACAGTGTGCTGGCTCAGAACAAAAGAACAGTGCTTCCTACACACACGGGCCATATCTAGTTCAACTCTGCTTAGGAAACTGACAAGAACAGTATCTCCTATTCTGTCCAATACACTGTACTTGCTGGGAAGAGAAGCGAGTGCTATTTGCACTGTGTATGGCAATGGAAGCGCAATAGTGACTCTTCTTACCAGAAAACAACTCTTGCTCGTATGACCAGAAACTGCATGGGATTCAACTCCATTTAGGACTGGGAAAAAAACGCTAGCTCTCCTTACAAGAAACACACTCTGCTTTTGAGAAAAGAGCACTCTTCTACTCTACTGTGTTTCCCATAGGTCCAGAACAGTGAGCCAGCTCAGAACAAAAGAACTGTGCTTCCTACACACACGAGCCATATCTAGTTCAACTCTGCTTAGGAAACTGATGAGAACAGTAGCTCCCCTTCAGTCCAATACACTGTACTTGCTGGGAACAGACGTGAGTGCTATTTGCACTTTGTATGGAAATGGGAGCGCAATAGTGACTTTCCTTACCAGAAAACAACTCTTGCTCATAGGACCAAAAACTGCATGTGATTCAACTCCATTTAGGACTGGGAAACAAACGCTAGCTCACCTTACAAGAAACCCACTCTTCTTTTGAGAAAAGAGCACTCTTCTACTCTGCTGTGTTTCCTATAGGGCCAGTACAGTGAGCTTGCTCAGAAAAAAAGAACTGTGCTTCCTTCACACACGGGCCATATCTAGTTCAATTCTGCTTAGGAAACTGACAAGAACAGTAGATCCTCTTCAGTCCAATACACTCTACATGCTGGGAACAGACGCCAGTGCAATTTGCCCTGTGTATTACAATGGGAGCAAAATAGTGTCTCTTCTTACCAGAAAACAACTCTTGCTCGTAGGACCAGAAACTGCATGGGATTCAACTCCATTTAGGACTGGGAAACAAACGCTAGTTCACCTTACAAAAAACACACTCTGCTTTTGAGAAAAGAGCACTCTTCTACTCTACGGTGTTTCCTATAAGGCCAGAACAGTGAGCTTCCTCAGAACAAAAGAAATGTGCTTCCTACACACACGGGCCATATCTAGTTCAACTCTGCTTAGGAAACTGACAAGAACAGTATCTCCTATTCTGTCCAATACACTGTACTTGCTGGGAAGAGAAGCGAGTGCTATTTGCACTGTGTATGGCAATGGAAGCGCAATAGTGACTCTTCTTACCAGAAAACAACTCTTGCTCGTAGGACCAGATACTGCATGTGATTCAACTCCATTTAGGACTGGGAAAAAAACGCTAGCTCGCCTTACAACAAACACACTCTGCTTTTGAGAAAAGAGCACTCTTCTACTCTACTGTGTTTCCCATAGGGCCAGAACAGTGAGCTTGCTCAGAACAAAAGAACTGTGCTTCCTACAAACACGGGCCATATCCAGTTCAACTCTGCTTACGAAACTGACGAGAACAGTAGCTCCACTTCAGTCCAATACACTGTACTTGCTGGGAACAGACGCGAGTGCTATTTGCACTTTGTATGGAAATGGGAGCGCAATAGTGACTTTCCTTACCAGAAAACAACCCTTGCTCATAGGACCAAAAACTGCATGTGATTCAACTCCATTTAGGACGGGGAAACAAACGCTAGCTCACCTTACAAGAAACACACTCTGCTTTTGAGAAAAGAGCACACTTCTACTCTACTGTGTTTTCTATAGGGCCAGAAGAGAGAGCTTGCTCAGAACAAAAGAACTGTGCTTCCTACACACAGGGGCCATATCTACTTCAACTGTGCTTAGGAAACTGACAAGAATAGTAGCTCCTCTTCAGTCCAATACACTGTACTTGCTGGGAACAGACGACAGTGCTATTTGCACTGTGTATGGCAAAGGGAGCACAATAGTGACTTTCCTTACCAGAAAACAACTCTTGCTCGTAGGACCAAAAACTGCATGTGATTCAACTCCATTTAGGACTGGAAAACAAACGCTAGGTCACCTTACAAGAAACACACTCTGCTTTTGATAAAAGAGCACTCTTCTACTCTACTGTGTTTCCTGTGTTGTCCGAAGAGTGAGCTTGCTCAGAACAAAAGAACTATGCTTCCTACACACACAGGCCATATCTAGTTAAACTCTGCTTAGGAAACTGACAAGAACAGTAGATCCTCTTCAGTCCAATACAATGTACTTCCTGGGAGCAGACGCGAGTGCTATTTGCACTGTGTATGGCAATGGGAGCGCAATAGTGACTCTTCTTACCAGAAAAAAACTCTTGGTTGTAGGACCAGAAACTGCATGGGATTCAACTCCGTTTCTGACTGGGAAACAAACACTAGCTAGCCTTACAAGAAACACACTCTGCTTTTGAGGAAAGAGCACTCTTCTACTCTACTGTGTTTCCCACAGGGTCCGAACAGTGACCTTGCTCAGAACAAAAGAACTGTGCTTCACACACACGGGCCATATCTAGTTCAACTCTGCTTAGGAAACTGACAAGAACAGTAGATTTTCTTCTGTCCAATACACTGTACTTGCTGGGAACAGACGCGAGTGCTATTTGCACTGTGTATGGCAATGATAGCACAATAGTGACTCTTCTTACCAGAAAACAACTCTTGCTCATAGGACCAGAAACTGCATGTGATGCAACTCCATTTAGGACTGGGACACAAACGCTAGCTCACCTTACAAGAAACACACTCTGCTTTTGAGAAAAGAGCACTCTTCTATGGTACTGTGTTTACTCCAGGGCCAGAACAGTGAGCTTCCTCAGAACAAAAGAACTGTGCTTCCTACACACACGGGCCATATCTAGTTCAACTCTGCTTAGGAAACTGACAAGAACAGTAGATCCTCTTCAGGCCAATACACTGTACATGCTGGGAACAGACGCAAGTGCTATTTGCCCTGTGCATGATAAAGGGAGTGCAATAGTGACTCTTCTTACCAGAAAACAACGCTTGCTCACAGGACCAGAAACTGCATGTGATTCAACTCCATTTAGGGCTGGGACACAAACGCTAGCTCGCCTTACAGGAAACACACTCTGCTTTTGAGAAAAGAGCACTCTTCTACTCTACTGTGTTTTCTAAGTTGTCCGAACAGTGAGCTTGCTCAGAACAAAAGAACTTTGCTTCCTACAAGACGGGCCATATCTACTTCAACTACGCCTTAGAAAACTGACAAGAACAGTACCTCCTCTTCTGTCCAATACACTGTACTTGCTGGGAACAGACGACAGTGCTATTTGCACTGTGTATGGCAATGGGAGCGCAATAGTGACTCTTCTTAGCCGAAAACAACTCTTGCTCGTAGGACCAGAAACTGCATGTGATTCAACTCCATTTAGGACTGGGAAACAAACGCTAGCTCGCCTTACATGAAACACACTCTGCTTTTGAGAAAAGAGCACTCTTCTACTCTACTATGTTTTCTATAGGGCCAGAAGAGTGAGCTTGCTCAGAACAAAAGAACTGTGCTTCACACACACGGGCCATATCTAGTTCAACTCTGCTTAGAAAATGACAAGAACAGTAGCTTCTCTTAAGTCCAATACACTGTACTTGCTGGGAACAGACACGAGTGCTATTTGCACTGTGTAATGCAATGGGTGCGCAATAGTGACTTTCCTTACCAGAAAACAACTCTTGCTCGTAGGACCCAAAACTGCATGTTATTCAACTCCATTTAGGACTGGAAAACAAATGCTAGGTCGCCTTACAAGAAACACTCTGCTTTTGAGAAAAGAGCACTCTTCTACTCTACATGTTTCCTATATCGCCAGAATAGTGTACTTGCTCAGAACAAAAGAACTGGGCTTCGTACACACAAGGCCATAACTAGTTCAATTCTGCTTAGGAAACTGACAAGAACAGTAGCTCCTCTTCAGTCCAATACACTGTACTTGCAGGGAACAGACGCGAGTGCTATTTGCACTGTGTATGGCTATTGGAGCACAATAGTGACTCGTCTTACCAGAAAACAACTCTTGCTCGTAGGACAAAAAACTGCATGTGACTCAACTCCATTTATGACTGGGAACCATCGCTAGCTCGCCTTCCAAGAAACACACTCTGCTTTTGAGGAAAGAGCACTCTATACTCTACTGTGTTTCCTAAGGGTTCTGAACAGTGAGCTTGCTCAGAACAAAAAAACTGTGCTTCCTACACACACGGCCATATCTAGTTCAAGTCTGCTTAGGAACCTGACAAGAACAGTAGATCCTCTTCCATCCAATACACTGTACTTGCTGGGAAAAGACGCCAGTGTTATTTGTCCTGTGTATGGAAATGGCAGCTCAATAGTGACTCTTGTTACCAGAAAACAACTCTTGCTCGTAGGACCAGAAACTGCATGTGATTCAACTCCATTTAGGACTGGGAAACAAACGCTAGCTCGCCTTACAAGAAACACACTCGGCTTTTGAGAAAAGAGCACTCTTCTACTCTACTATGTTTCTTATAGGGCCAGAACAGTGAGCTTGCTCAGAACAAAAGAACTGTGCTTCCTACACACACGGCCATATCTAGTTCAACTCTGCTTAGGAACCTGACAAGAACAGTAGATCCTCTCTAGTCCAATACACTGTGCATGCTGGGAACAGACGCGAGTGCTATTTGCCTGTGTATGACAATGGGAGCACAATAGTGACTCTTCTTAGCAGAAAACAACTCTTGCTCGTAGGACCAGAAACCGCATGTGATGCAACTCCATTTAGGACTGGGAAACAAATGCTAGCTCGCCTTACAAGAAACACACTCTGATTTAGAGAAAAACGCACTCTTCTACTCTATTGTGATTCCTAAGAGGACCGAACATTGAACTTGCTCAAACCAAAAGAACTGTGCTTCCTACACACACGGCCATATCTAGTTCAATTCTGCTTAGGAACCTGACAAGAACAGTAGATCCTCTTCAGTCCAATACACTGTACTTGCTGGGAACAGACTCCAGTGCTATTTGTCCTGTGTATGGCAATGGCAGCGCAATATTTACTATTCTTACCATAAAACAACTCTTGACAATAGGACCAAAAACTGCATGGGATTCAACTCCACTTAGGACTGGGAAACAAACGCTAGCTCTCCTTACAAGAAACACACTCTGCTTTTGAGAAAAGAGCACTCTTCTACTCTACTGTGTTTCCTATGGGGTCCAAACAGTTACCTTGCTCAGAACAAAAGAACTGTGCTTCCTACACACACCGACCATATCTAGTTCAACTCTGCTTAGGAAACTGACAAGAACAGTAGCTCCTATTTAGTCCAATACACTGTACTTGCTGGGAACAGACGCGAGTGCTATTTGCACTGTGTATGGCAATGGGAGCACAATAGTAACTTTCCTTACCAGAAAACAACTCTTGCTCATAGGACCGGAAACTGCCTGTGATTGAACTCCAATTAGGGCTAGGAAACAAACGCTAGCTCGCCTTACAAAAAACACACTCTGCTTTTGAGAAAAGAGCACTCTTCTACTCTACTGAGTTTCCTATGGGGTCCAAACAGTGAGCTTGCTCAGAACAAAAGAACTGTGCTTCCTACACACACGGGCCATATCTAGTTCAACTCTGCTTAGGAACTGACGAGAACAGTAGCTCCTCTTCAGTCCAATACACTGTACTTGCTGGGAACAGACACGAGTGTTATTTGCACTTAGTATGGAAAGGGGAGCGCAATAGTGACTTTCCTTACCAGAAAACAACTCTTTCTAATTGGACCAAAAACTGCATGTGATTCAACTCCATTTAGGACTGGGAAACAAATGCTAGCTCGCCTTACAAGAAACACACTCCGCTTTTGAGAAAAGAGCACTCTTCTACTCTGCTGTGTTTCCTATAGTGCCAGTACAGTGAGCTTGCTCAGAACAAAAGAACTGTGCTTCCTTCACACACGGGCCATATCTAGTTCAATTCCTCTTAGGAAACTGATGAGAACAGTAGATCCTCTTCAGTCCAATACACTGTACTTGCTGGGAAAAGACGCCAGTGCTGTTTGCACTGTGTATGACAATGGGAGTGTAATAGTGACTATTCTTACCAGAAAACAACTCTTGCTCGTAGGACCAGAAACTGCATGTGATTCAACTCCATTTAGGACTGGGAAACAAACGCCAGCTTGCCTTACAAGAAACACACTCGGCTTTTGAGAAAAGAGCACTCTTCTACTCTACTGTATTTCCTATGGGGTCCGAACAGTGAGCTGGCTCAGAACAAAAGAACTGTGCTTCCTACACACATGGGCCATATCTAGTTCAACTCTGCTTAGGAAACTGACAAGAACAGTATCTCCTCTTCAGTCCAACACACTGTACTTGCTGGGAACAGACGCCAGTGCTATTTGCACTGTGTATGGCAATGGGAGCGCAATAGTGACTCTTCTTACCAGAAAACAACTCTTGCTCGTAGGACCAGATACTGCATGGGATTCAAATCCATTTAGGACTGGGAAACAAACGCTAGTTCACCTTACAAGAAACACACTCTGCTTTTGAGAAAAGTGCACTCTTCTACTCTACGGTGTTTCCTATAAGGCCAGAACAGTGAGCTTGCTCAGAACAAATGAACTGTGCTTCCTACACACACGGGCCATATCTAGTTCAACTCTGCTTAGGAAACTGACAAGAACAGTATCTCTTATTCTGTCCAATACACTGTACTTGCTGGGAAGAGAAGCGAGTGCTATTTGCACTGTGTATGGCAATGGAAGCGCAATAGTGACTCTTCTTACCAGAAAACAACTCTTGCTCGTATGACCAGAAACTGCATGGGATTCAACTCCATTTAGGACTGGGAAAAAAACGCTAGCTCTCCTTACAAGAAACACACTCTGCTTTTGAGAAAAGAGCACTCTTCTACTCTACTGTGTTTCCCATAGGTCCAGAACAGTGAGCTAGCTCAGAACAAAAGAACTGTGCTTCCTACACACACGAGCCATATCTAGTTCAACTCTGCTTAGGAAACTGATGAGAACAGTAGCTCCCCTTCAGTCCAATACACTGTACTTGCTGGGAACAGACGCGAGTGCTATTTGCACTTTGTATGGAAATGGGAGCGCAATAGTGACTTTCCTTACCAGAAAACAACTCTTGCTCATAGGACCAAAAACTGCATGTGATTCAACTCCATTTAGGACGGGGAAACAAACGCTAGCTCACCTTACAAGAAACACACTCTGCTTTTGAGAAAAGAGCACACTTCTACTCTACTGTGTTTTCTATAGGGCCAGAAGAGAGAGCTTGCTCAGAACAAAAGAACTGTGCTTCTTTCACACACGGGCCATATCTAGTTCAATTCTGCTTAGGAAACTGACAAGAACAGTAGATCCTCTTCAGTCCAATACACTCTACATGCTGGGAACAGACGCCAGTGCTATTTGCCCTGTGTATTACAATGGGAGCAAAATAGTGTCTCTTCTTACCAGAAAACAACTCTTGCTCGTAGGACCAGAAACTGCATGGGATTCAACTCCATTTAGGACTGGGAAACAAACGCTAGTTCACCTTACAAAAAACACACTCTGCTTTTGATAAAAGAGCACTCTTCTACTCTACTGTGTTTCCTGTGTTGTCCGAAGAGTGAGCTTGCTCAGAACAAAAGAACTATGCTTCCTACACACACAGGCCATATCTAGTTAAACTCTGCTTAGGAAACTGACACGAACAGTAGATCCTCTTCAGTCCAGTACAATGTACATCCTGGGAGCAGACGCGAGTGCTATTTGCACTGTGTATGGCAATGGGAGCGCAATAGTGACTCTTCTTACCAGAAAAAAACTCTTGGTTGTAGGACCAGAAACTGCATGGGATTCAACTCCGTTTCTGACTGGGACACAAACGCTAGCTCGCCTTACAAGAAACACACTCTGCTTTTGAGAAAAGAGCACTCTTCTACTGTACTGTGTTTACTCCAGGGCCAGAACAGTGAGCTTCCTCAGAACAAAAGAACTGTGCTTCCTACACACACGGGCCATATCTAGTTCAACTCTGCTTAGGAACCTGACAAGAACAGTAGATCCTCTTCCATCCAATACACTGTACTTGCTGGGAAAAGACGCCAGTGTTATTTGTCCTGTGTATGGAAATGGCAGCTCAATAGTGACTCTTGTTAACAGAAAACAACTCTTGCTTGTAGGACCAGAAACTGCATGTGATTCAACTCCATTTAGGTCTGGGAAACAAACGCTAGCTCGCCTTACAAGAAACACACTCGGCTTTTGAGAAAAGAGCACTCTTCTACTCTACTATGTTTCTTATAGGGCCACAACAGTGAGCTTGCTCAGAACAAAAGAACTGTGCTTCCTACACACACGGCCATATCTAGTTCAACTCTGCTTAGGAACCTGACAAGAACAGTAGATCCTCTCTAGTCCAATACACTGTGCATGCTGGGAACAGACGCGAGTGCTATTTGCCTGTGTATGACAATGGGAGCACAATAGTGACTCTTCTTAGCAGAAAACAACTCTTGCTCGTAGGACCAGAAACTGCATGTGATGCAACTCCATTTAGGACTGGGAAACAAATGCTAGCTCGCCTTACAAGAAACACACTCTGATTTAGAGAAAAACGCACTCTTCTACTCTATTGTTTTTCCTAAGAGGTCCGAACATTGAACTTGCTCAAACCAAAAGAACTGTGCTTCCTACACACACGGCCATATCTAGTTCAATTCTGCTTAGGAACCTGACAAGAACAGTAGATCCTCTTCAGTCCAATACACTGTACTTGCTGGGAACAGACTGCAGTGCTATTTGTCCTGTGTATGGCAATGGCAGCGCAATATTTACTATTCTTACCATAAAACAACTCTTGACAATAGGACCAAAAACTGCATGGGATTCAACTCCACTTAGGACTGGGAAACAAACGCTAGCTCTCCTTACAAGAAACACACTCTGCTTTTGAGAAAAGAGCACTCTTCTACTCTACTGTGTTTCCTATGGGGTCCAAACAGTGAGCTTGCTCAGAACAAAAGAACTGTGCTTCCTACACACACCGATCATATCTAGTTCAACTCTGCTTAGGAAACTGACAAGAACAGTAGCTCCTATTTAGTCCAATACACTGTACTTGCTGGGAACAGACGCGAGTGCTATTTGCACTGTGTATGGCAATGGGAGCACAATAGTAACTTTCCTTACCAGAAAACAACTCTTGCTCATAGGACCGGAAACTGCCTGTGATTGAACTCCAATTAGGGCTAGGAAACAAACGCTAGCTCTCCTTACAAAAAACACACTTTTCTTTTGAGAAAAGAGCACTCTTCTACTCTACTGTGTTTCCTATGAGGTCCGAACAGTGAGCTTGCTCAGAACAAAAAAAAACGTGATTCCTACACACACCGTCACACCTAGTTCAATTATGCTTAGGAACCTGACAAGAAGAGTAGATCCTCTTCAGTCCAATACACTGTACTGCTGGGAACAGATGCCAGTGCTATTTGTCCTGTGTAGGGCAATGGCAGCGCAATATTGACTCTTCTTACCAGAAAACAACTCTTGCTCATAGGACCAGAAACTGCATGTGATTAAACTCCATTTAGGACTGGGAAACAAACGCTAGCTCGCCTTACAAGAAACACACTCTGCTTTTGAGAAAAGAGCACTCTTCTACTCTACTGAGTTTCCTATGGGGTCCAAACAGTGAGCTTGCTCAGAACAAAAGAACTGTGCTTCCTACACACACGGGCCATATCTAGTTCAACTCTGCTTAGGAACTGACGAGAACAGTAGCTCCTCTTCAGTCCAATACACTGTACTTGCTGGGAACAGACACGAGTGTTATTTGCACTTAGTATGGAAAGGGGAGCGCAATAGTGACTTTCCTTACCAGAAAACAACTCTTTCTCATTGGACCAAAAACTGCATGTGATTCAACTCCATTTAGGACTGGGAAACAAATGCTAGCTCGCCTTACAAGAAACACACTCCGCTTTTGAGAAAAGAGCACTCTTCTACTCTGCTGTGTTTCCTATAGTGCCAGTACAGTGAGCTTGCTCAGAACAAAAGAACTGTGCTTCCTTCACACACGGGCCATATCTAGTTCAATTCCGCTTAGGAAACTGACGAGAACAGTAGATCCTCTTCAGTCCAATCCACTGTACTTGCTGGGAAAAGACGCCAGTGCTGTTTGCACTGTGTATGACAATGGGAGAGTAATAGTGACTATTCTTACCAGAAAACAACTCTTGCTCGTAGGACCAGAAACTGCATGTGATTCAACTCCATTTAGGACTGGGAAACAAACGCCAGCTTGCCTTACAAGAAACACACTCGGCTTTTGAGAAAAGAGCACTCTTCTACTCTACTATATTTCCTATGGGGTCCGAACAGTGAGCTGGCTCAGAACAAAAGAACTGTGCTTCCTACACACATGGGCCATATCTAGTTCAACTCTGCTTAGGAAACTGACAAGAACAGTATCTCCTTTTCAGTCCAACACACTGTACTTGCTGGGAACAGACGCGAGTGCTATTTGCACTGTGTATGGCAATGGGAGCGCAATAGTGACTCTTCTTACCAGAAAACAACTCTTGCTCGTAGGACCAGATACTGCATGGGATTCAAATCCATTTAGGACTGGGAAACAAACGCTAGTTCACCTTACAAGGAACACACTCTGCTTTTGAGTAAAGAGCACTCTTCTACTCTACGGTGTTTCCTATAAGGCCAGAACAGTGAGCTTGCTCAGAACAAAAGAACTGTGCTTCCTACACACACGGGCCATATCTAGTTCAACTCTGCTTAGGAAACTGACAAGAACAGTATCTCCTATTCTGTCCAATACACTGTACTTGCTGGGAAGAGAAGCGAGTGCTATTTGCACTGTGTATGGCAATGGTAGCGCAATAGTGACTCTTCTTACCAGAAAACAACTCTTGCTCGTATGACCAGAAACTGCATGGGATTCAACTCCATTTAGGACTGGGAAAAAAACGCTAGCTCTCCTTACAAGAAACACACTCTGCTTTTGAGAAAAGAGCACTCTTCTACTCTACTGTGTTTCCCATAGGTCCAGAACAGTGAGCTAGCTCAGAACAAAAGAACTGTGCTTCCTACACACACGAGCCATATCTAGTTCAACTCTGCTTAGGAAACTGACGAGAACAGTAGCTCCCCTTCAGTCCAATACACTGTACTTGCTGGGAACAGACGCGAGTGCTATTTGCACTTTGTATGGAAATGGGAGCGCAATAGTGACTTTCCTTACCAGAAAACAACTCTTGCTCATAGGACCAAAAACTGCATGTGATTCAACTCCATTTAGGACGGGGAAACAAACGCTAGCTCACCTTACAAGAAACACACTCTGCTTTTGAGAAAAGAGCACACTTCTACTCTACTGTGTTTTCTATAGGGCCAGAAGAGAGAGCTTGCTCAGAACAAAAGAACTGTGCTTCTTTCACACACGGGCCATATCTAGTTCAATTCTGCTTAGGAAACTGACAAGAACAGTAGATCCTCTTCAGTCCAATACACTGTACTTGCAGGGAACAGACGCGAGTGCTATTTGCACTGTGTATGGCTATTGGAGCACAATAGTGACTCGTCTTACCAGAAAACAACTCTTGCTCGTAGGACAAAAAACTGCATGTGACTCAACTCCATTTATGACTGGGAACCATCGCTAGCTCGCCTTCCAAGAAACACACTCTGCTTTTGAGGAAAGAGCACTCTATACTCTACTGTGTTTCCTAAGGGTTCTGAACAGTGAGCTTGCTCAGAACAAAAAAACTGTGCTTCCTACACACACGGCCATATCTAGTTCAAGTCTGCTTAGGAACCTGAGAAGAACAGTAGATCCTCTTCCATCCAATACACTGTACTTGCTGGGAAAAGACGCCAGTGTTATTTGTCCTGTGTATGGAAATGGCAGCTCAATAGTGACTCTTGTTAACAGAAAACAACTCTTGCTCGTAGGACCAGAAACTGCATGTGATTCAACTCCATTTAGGACTGGGAAACAAACGCTAGCTCGCCTTACAAGAAACACACTCGGCTTTTAAGAAAAGAGCACTCTTCTACTCTACTATGTTTCTTATAGGGCCAGAACAGTGAGCTTGCTCAGAACAAAAGAACTGTGCTTCCTACACACACGGCCATATCTAGTTCAACTCTGCTTAGGAACCTGACAAGAACAGTAGATCCTCTCTAGTCCAATACACTGTGCATGCTGGGAACAGACGCGAGTGCTATTTGCCTGAGTATGACAATGGGAGCACAATAGTGACTCTTCTTAGCAGAAAACAACTCTTGCTCGTAGGACCAGATACTGCATGTGATGCAACCCCATTTAGGACTGGGAAACAAATGCTAGCTCGCCTTACAAGAAACAAACTCTGATTTAGAGAAAAACGCACTCTTCTACTCTATTGTGTTTCCTAAGAGGTCCGAACATTGAACTTGCTCAAACCAAAAGAACTGTGCTTCCTACACACACGGCCATATCTAGTTCAATTCTGCTTAGGAACCTGACAAGAACAGTAGATCCTCTTCAGTCCAATACACTGTACTTGCTGGGAACAGACTCCAGTGCTATTTGTCCTGTGTATGGCAATGGCAGCGCAATATTTACTATTCTTACCATAAAACAACTCTTGACAATAGGACCAAAAACTGCATGGGATTCAACTCCACTTAGGACTGGGAAACAAACGCTAGCTCTCCTTACAAGAAACACACTCTGCTTTTGAGAAAAGAGCACTCTTCTACTCTACTGTGTTTCCTATGGGGTCCAAACAGTTACCTTGCTCAGAACAAAAGAACTGTGCTTCCTACACACACCGACCATATCTAGTTCAACTCTGCTTAGGAAACTGACAAGAACAGTAGCTCCTATTTAGTCCAATACACTGTACTTGCTGGGAACAGACGCGAGTGCTATTTGCACTGTGTATGGCAATGGGAGCACAATAGTAACTTTCCTTACCAGAAAACAACTCTTGCTCATAGGACCGGAAACTGCCTGTGATTGAACTCCAATTAGGGCTAGGAAACAAACGCTAGCTCGCCTTACAAGAAACACACTTTTCTTTTGAGAAAAGAGCACTCTTCTACTCTACTGTGTTTCCTATGAGGTCCGAACAGTGAGCTTGCTCAGAACAAAAAAAAACGTGATTCCTACACACACCGTCACACCTAGTTCAATTATGCTTAGGAACCTGACAAGAAGAGTAGATCCTCTTCAGTCCAATACACTGTACTGCTGGGAACAGATGCCAGTGCTATTTGTCCTGTGTAGGGCAATGGCAGCGCAATATTGACTCTTCTTACCAGAAAACAACTCTTGCTCATAGGACCAGAAACTGCATGTGATTAAACTCCATTTAGGACTGGGAAACAAACGCTAGCTCGGCTTACAAGAAACACACTCTGCTTTTGAGAAAAGAGCACTCTTCTACTCTACTGAGTTTCCTATGGGGTCCAAACAGTGAGCTTGCTCAGAACAAAAAAACTGTGCTTCCTACACATACCGACCATCTCTAGTTCAACTCTGCTTAGGAAACTGACAAGAACAGTAGCTCCTCTTCAGTCCGATACACTGTACTTGCTGGGAACAGACGGGAGGGCTATTTGCACTGTGTATGGCAATGGGAGCTCAATAGTTACTTTCCTTACCAGAAAACAACTCTTGCTCGTAGGACCAGAAACTGCATGGGATTCAACTCCATTTAGGACTGGGAAACAAACGCTAGTTCGCCTTACAAGAAACACACTCTGCTTTTGAGAAAAGAGCAAAATTCAACTCTACTGTGTTTCCTATGTGGTCCGAACAGTGAGCTTGCTCAGAACAAAAAAACTGTGCTTCCTACACACACGGGCATATCTAGTTCAATTCTGCTAAGGAACCTGACAAGAACAGTAGATCCTCTTCAGTTCAATACACTGTACTTGCTGGGAAAAGACGCCAGTGGAATTTGTCCTGTGTATGGCCATGGCAGCACAATAGTGACTCTTCTTACCATAAAACAACTCTTGCTCGTAGGACCAGAACCTGCATGTGATTCAATGCATTTAGGACTGGGAAACAGACGCTAGCTCGCCTTACAAGAAACACACTCTGCTTTAGAGAAAGAGCACTCTTCTACTCTACTGTGTTTCCTGTGGGCCAGAAGAGTGAGCTTGCTCAGAACAAAAGAACTGTGCTTCCTACACACGGGCCATATCTAGTTCAACTCTGCTTAGGAAACTGACAAGAACAGTAGCTTTTATTCAGTCCAATACACTGTACTTGCTGGGAACAGACGCGAGTGCTATTTGCACTGTGTATGGCAATTGAAGCGCAATAGTGACTCTTCTTACCAGAAAACAACTCTTGCTCGTAGGACCAAAAACTGCCTGTGACAACTCCATTTAGGACTGGTAAACAAAGGCGAGCTCGCCTTACAAGAAACACACTCTGCTTTAGAGAAAAAAGCACTCTTCTACTCTACTGTGTTCCCTATGCGGTCCGAAGAGTGAGCTTGCTCAGAACAAAAAAACTGTGCTTCCTACAAACATGGCCATATCTAGTTCAAGTCTGATTAGGAACCTGACAAGAACAGTAGATTCTCTTCCGTCAAATACACTGTACTTGCTGGGAAGAGACGCCAGTGCTGTTTGTCCTGTGTATGGCAATGGCAGCGCAATAGTGACTCTTCTTACCAGAAAACAACTCTTGCTTGTAGGACCAGAAACTGCATGTAATTCAACTCCATTTAGGACTGGGAAACAAACGCTAGCTCTCCTTACAAGAAACACACTCTGCTTTAGAGAAAAGAGCACTCTTCTACTCTACTGTGTTTCCTATGGGGTCCAAACAGTGAGCTTGCTCAGAAAAAAAGAACTGTGCTTCCTACACACGCGGGACATATCTCGTTCACCTCTGCTTAGGAACCTGACAAGAACAGTAGATCCTCTTCAGTCCAATACACTGTACATGCTGGGAACAGACGCGTGTGCTATTTGCCCTGTGTATGATAATGGGAACACAATAGTTACTCTTCTTAGCAGAAAACAACTCTTGCTCGTAGGACCAGAAACTGCATGTGATTCAACTCCATTTAGGACTGTGAAACAGACACTAACTCGCCTTACAAGAAACACACTCTGAGTTAGAGAAAAAAGCACTCTTCTACTCTATTGTGTTTCCTAAGAGGTCCGAACAGTGAACTTGCTCAGAACAAAAGAACTGTGCTTCCTACACAAACGGTCATATCTAGTTCAATTCTGCTTAGGAACCTGACAAGAACAGTAGATCCTCTTCAGTCCAATACACGGTACTTGCTGGGAAGAGACTCCAGTACTATTTGTCCTGTGTATGGCAATGGCAGTGCAATATTGACTCTTCTTACCAGAAAACAACTCTTGCTCATAGGACCGGAAACTGCCTGTGATTGAACTCCATTTAGGACTAGGAAACAAACGCTAGCTCGCCTTACAAGAAACACACTCTGCTTTTGAGAAAAGAGCACTCTTCTACACTACTGTGTTTCCTATGAGGTCCGAACAGTGAGCTTGCTCAGAACAAAAAATCGAGCTGCCTACACACAACGCCACACCTAGTTCAATTCTGCTTAGGAACCTGACAAAAACAGTAGATCCTCTTCAGTCCAATATACTGTACTGCTGGGAACAGACAACAGTGCTATTTGTCCTGTGTATGGCAATGGCAGTGCAATAGTGACTCATCTTATCATAAAACAACTCTTGCTTGTAGGACCAGAAACTGCATGTGATTCAACTCCATTTAGGTCTGGGAAACAAACGCTAGCTCGCCTTACAGGAAACACACTCTGCTTTTTTGAAAAGAGCACTCTTCTACTCTACTGTGTTTCCTACAGGGCCAGAACAGTGAGCTTGCTCAGAACAAAAGAACTGTGCTTCCTACACACGGGCCATATCTAGTTCAACTCTGCTTAGGAAACTGACAAGAACAGTAGCGCCTCTTCAGTCCGATATGCTGTACTTGCTGGGAACAGACGTGAGTGCTATTTGCACTGTGTATGGCAATGGGAGCGCAATAGTGACTTTCCTTACCAGAAAACAACTCTTGCTCGTAAGACAGGAAACTGCATCGGATTCAACTCCATATAGGACTGGGAAACAAATGCTAGCTCACCTTACAAAAAAAACACTCTGCTTTTGAGAAAAGAGCACTCTTCTACTCTACTGTGTTTCCTATAGGGCCTGAACAGTGAGCTTGCTCAGAAGAAAAGAACTGTGCTTCCTACACACACGGCCATATCTAGTTCAATTCTGCTTATAAACCTGACAAGAACAGTAGATCCTCTTCAGTCCAATACACTCTACTTCCTGGGAACAGACGCCAGTGCTATTTGTCCTGTATATGGCAATGGCAGCACAATAGTAACTCTTCTTACCAGAAACAACTCTTGCTCCTAGGACCAGAAACTGCATGGGATTCAACTCCATTTAGGACTGGGAAACCAATGCTAGCTCGCCTTACAAGAAACACACTCTGCATTATTGAAAAGCGCACTCTTCTACTCTAAAGTGTTTCCTGTAGGGCCAGAACAGTGAGTTTGCTCAGAACAAAAGAACTGTGCTTCCAACACACACGGCCATATCTAGTTCAATTCTGATTAGGAACCTGACAAGAACAGTAGATCCTCTTCAGTCCAATACACTGTACTTGCTGGGAACAGACGCCAGTGCTATTTGTCCTGTGTATGGCAGTGGCAGCGCAGTAGTGACTATTCTTACCATGAAAAAACTCTTGCACGTAGCACCAGAAATTGCATGTGATTCAACTCCATTTAGGACTGGGAAACAAACGCTAGCTCGCCTTACAAGAAACACACTCTGCTTTATTGAAAAGAGCACTCTTCTACTCTACTGGGTTTCCTATAGGGCCAGAATAGTGAGCTTGCTCAGAACAAAAGAACTGTGCTTCCTACACGCACGGGCCATATCTAGTTCAACTCTGCTTAGGAAACTGACAAGAACAGTAGCTCCTCTTCTTCCAATACACTGTACTTGCGGGGAACAGACGTGAGTGCTATTTGCACTGTGTATGGCTACTGGAGCACAATAGTGACTCGTCTTACCAGAAAACAACTCTTGCTCGTAGGACAAAAAACTGCATGTGACTCAACTCCATTTATGACTGGAAACCATCGCTAGCTCGCCTTCCAAGAAACACACTCTGCTTTTGAGGAAAGAGCACTCTATACTCTACTGTGTTTCCTATGGGTTCCGAACAGTGAGCTTGCTCAGAACAAAAAAACTGTGCTTCCTACACACACGGAACATATCTAGTTCAACTCTGCTTAGGAACCTGACAAGAACAGTAGATCCTCTTCCATCCAATACACTGTACTTGCTGGGAAAAGACGCCAGTGTTATTTGTCCTGTGTATGGAAATGGCAGCTCAATAGTGACTCTTCTTACCAGAAAACAACTCTTGCTTGTAGGACCAGAAACTGCATGTGAGTCAACTCCATTTAGGACTGGGAAACAAACGCTAGCTCGCCTTACAAGAAACACACTCTGCTTTTGAGAAAAGAGCACTCTTCTACTCTACTATGTTTCTTATAGGGCCAGAACAGTGAGCTTGCTCAGAACAAAAGAACTGTGCTTCCTACACACACGGCCATATCTAGTTCAACTCTGCTTAGAAACCTGACAAGAACAGTAGATCCTCTCTAGTCCAATACACTGTGCATGCTGGGAACAGACGCGAGTGCTATTTGCCTGTGTATGACAATGGGAGCACAATAGTGACTCTTCTTAGCAGAAAACAACTCTAGCTCGTAGGACCAGAAACTGCATGTGATGCAACTCCATTTAGGACTGGGAAACAAATGCTAGCTCGCCTTACAAGAAACACACTCTGATTTAGAGAAAAACGCACTCTTCTACTCTATTGTGTTTCCTAAGAGGTCCGAACAGTGAACTTGCTCAAACCAAAAGAACTGTGCTTCCTACACACATGGCCATATCTAGTTCAATTCTGCTTAGGAACCTGACAAGAACAGTAGATCCTCTTCAGCCAATACACTGTACTTGCTGGGAACAGACTCCAGTGCTCTTTGTCCTGTGTATGGCAATGGCAGCGCAATATTTACTATTCTTACCATAAAACAACTCTTGAAAATAGGACCAAAAACTGCATGGGATTCAACTCCACTTAGGACTGGGAAACAAACACTAGCTCTCCTTACAAGAAACACACTCTGCTTTTGAGAAAAGAGCACTATTCTACTCTACTGTGTTTCCTATGGGGTCCAAACAGTTATCTTGCTCAGAACAAAAGAACTGTGCTTCCTACACACACCGACCATATCTAGTTCAACTCTGCTTAGGAAACTGACAAGAACAGTAGCTCCTATTTAGTCCAATACACTGTACTTGCTGGGAACAGACGTGAGTGCTATTTGCACTGTGTATGGCAATGGGAGCACAATAGTACCTTTCCTTACCAGAAAACAACTCTTGCTCATAGGACCGGAAACTGCCTGTGATTGAACTCCAATTAGGGCTAGGAAACAAACGCTAGCTCGCCTTACAAGAAACACACTTTTCTTTTGAGAAAAGAGCACTCTTCTACTCTATTGTGTTTCCCATGAGGTCCGAACAGTGAGCTTGCTCAGAACAAAAAAAAAACGTGATTCCTACACACACCGTCACACCTAGTTCAATTCTGCTTAGGAACCTGACAAGAAGAGTAGATCCTCTTCAGTCCAATACACATTACTGCTGGGAACAGATGCCAGTGCTATTTGTCCTGTGTAGGGCAATGGCAGCGCAATATTGACTCTTCTTACCCGAAAACAACTCTTGCTCATAGGACCAGAAACTGCATGTGATTAAACTCCATTTAGGACTGGGAAACAAACGCTAGCTCGCCTTACAAGAAACACACTCTGCTTTTGACAAAAGAGCACTCTTCTACTCTACTGAGTTTCCTATGGGGTCCAAACAGTGAGCTTGCTCAGAACAAAAAAACTGTGCTTCCTACACATACCGACCATCTCTAGTTCAACTCTGCTTAGGAAACTGACAAGAACAGTAGCTCCTCTTCAGTCCGATACACTGTACTTGCTGGGAACAGACGGGAGGGCTATTTGCACTGTGTATGGCAATGGGAGCTCAATAGTTACTTTCCTTACCAGAAAACAACTCTTGCTCGTAGGACCAGAAACTGCATGGGATTCAACTCCATTTAGGACTGGGAAACAAACGCTAGCTCGCCTTACAAGAAACACACTCTGCTTTTGAGAAAAGAGCAAAATTCAACTCTACTGTGTTTCCTATGTGGTCCGAACAGTGAGCTTGCTCAGAACAAAAGAACTGTGCTTCCTACACACACGGCCATATCTAGTTCAATTCTGCTAAGGAACCTGACAAGAACAGTAGATCCTCTTCAGTCCAATACACTGTACTTGCTGGGAAAAGACGCCAGTGGAATTTGTCCTTTGTATGGCAATGGCAGCACAATAGTGACTCTTCTTACCATAAAACAACTCTTGCTCGTAGGACCAGAAACTGCATGTGATTCAATGCATTTAGGACTGGGAAACAAACGCTAGCTCGCCTTACAAGAAACACACTCTGCTTTAGAGAAAGAGCACTCTTCTACTCTACTGTGTTTCCTGTAGGGCCAGAAGAGTGAGCTTGCTCAGAACAAAAGAACTGTGCTTCCTACACACGGGCCATATCTAGTCCAACTCTGTTTAGGAAACTGACAAGAACAGTAGCTTTTATTCAGTCCAATACACTGTACTTGCTGGGAACAGACGCGAGTGCTATTTGCACTGTGTATGGCAACTGAAGCGCAACAGTGACTCTTCTTACCAGAAAACAACTCTTGCTCGTAGGACCAAAAACTGCCTGTGACAACTCCATTTAGGACTGGTAAACAAAGGCGAGCTCGCCTTACAAGAAACACACTCTGCTTTAGAGAAAAAAGCACTCTTCTACTCTACTGTGTTCCCTATGGGGTCCGAACAGTGAGCTTGCTCAGAACAAAAAAACTGTGCTTCCTACAAACATGGCCATATCTAGTTCAAGTCTGATTAGGAACCTGACAAGAACAGTAGATTCTCTTCCGTCCAATACACTGTACTTGCTGGGAAGAGACGCCAGTGCTATTTGTCCTGTGTATGGCAATGGCAGCGCAATAGTGACTCTTCTTACCAGAAAACAACTCTTGCTTGTAGGACCAGAAACTGCATGTGATTCAACTCCATTTATGACTGGGAAACAAACGCTAGCTCGCCTTACAAGAAACACACTCTGCTTTAGAGAAAAGAGCACTCTTCTACTCTACTGTGTTTCCTATGGGGTCCAAACAGTGAGCTTGCTCAGAAAAAAAGAACTGTGCTTCCTAAACACGCGGGACATATCTCGTTCACCTCTGCTTAGGAACCTGACAAGAACAGTAGATCCTCTTCAGTCCAATACACTGTACATGCTGGGAACAGACGCGTGTGCTATTTGCCCTGTGTATGATAATGGGAACACAATAGTTACTCTTCTTAGCAGAAAACAACTCTTGCTCGTAGGACCAGAAACTGCATGTGATTCAACTCCATTTAGGACTGTGAAACAGACACTAACTCGCCTTACAAGAAACACACTCTGAGATAGAGAAAAAAGCACTCTTCTACTCTATTGTGTTTCCTAAGAGGTCCGAACAGTGAACTTTCTCAGAACAAAAGAACTGTGCTTCCTACACAAACGGTCATATCTAGTTCAATTCTGCTTAGGAACCTGACAAGAACAGCAAATCCTCTTCAGTCCAATACACTGTACTTGCTGGGAAGAGACTCCAGTACTATTTGTCCTGTGTATGGCAATGGCAGCGCAATATTGACTCTTCTTACCAGAAAACAACTCTTGCTCATAGGACCGGAAACTGCCTGTGATTGAACTCCATTTAGGACTAGGAAACAAACGCTAGCTCGCCTTACAAGAAACACACTCTGCTTTTGAGAAAAGAGCACTCTTCTACACTACTGTGTTTCCTATGAGGTCCGAACAGTGAGCTTGCTCAGAACAAAAAATCGAGCTGCCTACACACACTGCCACACCTAGTTCAATTCTGCTTAGGAACCTGACAAGAACAGTAGATCCTCTTCAGTCCAATACACTGTACTGCTGGGAACAGACCACAGTGCTATTAGTCCTGTGTATGGCAATGGCAGTGCAATAGTGACTCATCTTACCATAAAACAACTCTTGCTCGTAGGACCAGAAACTGCATGTGATTCAACTCCATTTAGGACTGGGAAACAAACGCTAACTCGCCTTACAGGAAACACACTCTGCTTTATTGAAAAGAGCACTCTTCTACTCTACTGTGTTTCCTATTGGGCCAGAACAGTGAGCTTGCTCAGAACAAAAAAACTGTGCTTCCTACACACGGGCCATATCTACTTCAACTCTGCTTAGGAAACTGACAAGAACAGTAGCTCCTCTTCAGTCCAATATGCTGTACTTGCTGGGAACAGACGTGAGTGCTATTTGCACTGTGTATGGCAATGGGAGCGCAATAGTGACTTTCCTTACCAGAAAACAACTCTTGCTCGTAAGACCAGAAACTGCATCGGATTCAACTCCATATAGGACTGGGAAACAAATGCTAGCTCACCTTACAAGAAAAACACTCTGCTTTTAGAAAAGAGCACTCTTCTACTCTACTGTGTTTCCTATAGGGCCTGTACAGTGAGCTTGCTCAGAACAAAAGAACTGTGCTTCCTACACACACGGCCATATCTAGTTCAATTCTGCTTATAAACCTGACAAGAACAGTAGAGCCTCTTCAGTCCAATACACTCTACTTCCTGGGAACAGACGCCAGTGCTATTTGTCCTGTGTATGGCAATGGCAGCACAATAGTGACTCTTCTTACCAGAAACAACTCTTGCTCCTAGGACCAGAAACTGCATGGGATTCAACTCCATTTAGGACTGGGAAACAAACGCTAGCTCGCCTTACAAGAAACACACTCTGCATTATTGAAAAGAGCACTCTTCTACTCTAAAGTGTTTCCTGTAGGGCCAGAACAGTAAGCTTGCTCAGAACAAAAGAACTGTGCTTCCAACACACACGGCCATATCTAGTTCAATTCTGATTAGGAACCTGACAAGAACATTAGATCCTCTTCAGTCCAATACTCTGTACTTGCTGGGAACAGACGCCAGTGCTATTTGTCCAGTGTATGGCAGTGGCAGCGCAGTAGTGACTATTCTTACCATGAAAAAACTCTTGCACGTAGCACAAGAAATTGCATGTGATTCAACTCCATTTAGGACTGGGAAAAAAACGCTAGCTCGCCTTACAAGAAACACACTCTGCTTTATTGAAAAGAGCACTCTTCTACTCTACTGTGTTTCCTATAGGGCCAGAATAGTGAGCTTGCTCAGAACAAAAGAACTGTGCTTCCTACACACAGGCCATATCTAGTTTAACTCTGCTTAGGAAACTGACAAGAACAGTAGCTCCTCTTCAGTCCGATATGCTGTACTTCCGGGGATCAGAAACGAGTGCTATTTGCACTGTGTATGGCAATGGGAGCACAATAGAGACTTTCCTTACCAGAAAACAACTATTGCTCGTAGGACCAGAAACTGCATGTGATTCAACTCAATTTAGGACTGGGAAACAAATGCTAGCTCGCCTTACATGAAACACACTCTGCTTTTGAGAAAAGAGCACTCTTCTACTCCACTGTCTTTCCTATGGGTTCCGAACAGTGAGCTTGCTCAGAACAAAAGAACTGTGCTTCCTACACACACGGGCCATATCTAGTTCAACTCTGCTTAGGAAACTGACAAGAACAGTAGCTCCTCTTCAGTCCAATACACTGTACTTGCTGGGAACAGACGCGAGTGCTATTTGCACTGTGTATGGCTACTGGAGCACAATAGTGACTCGTCTTACCAGAAAACAACTCTTGCTCGTAGGACAAAAAACTGCATGTGACTCAACTCCATTTATGACTGGGAACCATCGCTAGCTCGCCTTCCAAGAAACACACTCTGCTTTTGAGGAAAGAGCACTCTATACTCTACTGTGTTTCCTATGGGTTCTGAACCGTGAGCTTGCTCAGAACAAAAAAACTGTGCTTCCTACACACACGGCCATATCTAGTTCAAGTCTGCTTAGGAACCTGACAATAACAGTAGATCCTCTTCCATCCAATACACTGTACTTGCTGGGAAAAGACGCCAGTGTTATTTGTCCTGTGTATGGAAATGGCAGCTCAATAGTGACTCTTCTTACCAGAAAACAACTCTTGCTTGTAGGACCAGAAACTGCATGTGATTCAACTACATTTAGGACTGGGAAACAAACGCTAGCTCGCCTTACAAGAAACACACTCTGCTTTTGAGAAAAGAGCACTCTTCTACTCTACTATGTTTCTTATAGGGCCAGAACAGTGAGCTTGCTCAGAACAAAAGAACTGTGCTTCCTACACACACGGCCATATCTAGTTCAACTCTGCTTAGGAACCTGACAAGAACAGTAGATCCTCTCTAGTCCAATACACTGTGCATGCTGGGAACAGACGCGAGTGCTATTTGCCTGTGTATGACAATGGGAGCACAATAGTGACTCTTCTTAGCAGAAAACAACTCTTGCTCGTAGGACCAGAAACTGCATGTGATGCAACTCCATTTCGGACTGGGAAACAAATGCTAGCTCGCCTTACAAGAAACACACTCTGATTTAGAGAAAAACGCACTCTTCTACTCTATTGTGTTTCCTAAGAGGTCCGAACAGTGAACTTGCTCAAACCAAAAGAACTGTGCTTCCTACACACACCGCCACACCTAGTTCAATTCTGCTTAGGAACCTGACAAGAACAGAAGATCCTCTTCAGTCCAATACACTGTACTGCTGGGAACAGACAACAGTGCTATTTGTCCTGTGTATGGCAATGGCAGTGCAATAGTGACTCTTCTTACCATAAAACAACTCTTGCTCGTAGGACCAGAAACTGCATGTGATTCAACTCCATTTAGGACTGGGAAACAAACGCTAGCTCGCCTTACAAGAAACACACTCTGCTTTTTCGAAAACATCACTCTTCTACTCTACTTTGTTTCCTATGGGGTCCAAACAGTTACCTTGCTCAGAACAAAAGAACTGTGCTTCCTACACACACCGACCATATCTAGTTCAACTCTGCTTAGGAAACTGACAAGAACAGTAGCTCCTATTTAATCCAATACACTGTACTTGCTGGGAACAGACGCGAGTGCTATTTGCACTGTGTATGGCAATGGGAGCACAATAGTAACTTTCCTTACCAGAAAACAACTCTTGCTCATAGGACCGGAAACTGCCTGTGATTGAACTCCAATTAGGGCTAGGAAACAAACGCTAGCTCGCCTTACAAGAAACACACTTTTCTTTTGAGAAAAGAGCACTCTTCTACTCTACTGTGTTTCCTATGAGGTCCGAACAGTGAGCTTGCTCAGAACAAAAAAAAAACGTGATTCCTACACACACCGTCACACCTAGTTCAATTATGCTTAGGAACCTGACAAGAAGAGTAGATCCTCTTCAGTCCAATACACTGTACTGCTGGGAACAGATGCCAGTGCTATTTGTCCTGTGTAGGGCAATGGCAGCGCAATATTGACTCTTCTTACCAGAAAACAACTCTTGCTCATAGGACCAGAAACTGCATGTGATTAAACTCCATTTAGGACTGGGAAACAAACACTAGCTCGCCTTACAAAAAACACACTCTGCTTTTGAGAAAAGAGCACTCTTCTACTCTACTGAGTTTCCTATGGGGTCCAAACAGTGAGCTTGCTCAGAACAAAAAAACTGTGCTTCCTACACATACCGACCATCTCTAGTTCAACTCTGCTTAGGAAACTGACAAGAACAGTAGCTCCTCTTCAGTCCGATACACTGTACTTGCTGGGAACAGACGGGAGGGCTATTTGCACTGTGCATGGCAATGGGAGCTCAATAGTTACTTTCCTTACCAGAAAACAACTCTTGCTCGTAGGACCAGAAACTGCATGGGATTCAACTCCATTTAGGACTGGGAAACAAACGCTAGTTTGCCTTACAAGAAACACACTCTGCTTTTGAGAAAAGAGCAAAATTCAACTCTACTGTGTTTCCTATGTGGTCCGAACAGTGAGCTTGCTCAGAACAAAAAAACTGTGCTTCCTACACACACGGGCATATCTAGTTCAATTCTGCTAAGGAACCTGACAAGAACAGTAGATCCTCTTCAGTTCAATACACTGTACTTGCTGGGAAAAGACGCCAGTGGAATTTGTCCTGTGTATGGCCATGGCAGCACAATAGTGACTCTTCTTACCATAAAACAACTCTTGCTCATAGGACCAGAACCTGCATGTGATTCAATGCATTTAGGACTGGGAAACAAACGCTAGCTCGCCTTACAAGAAACACACTCTGCTTTAGAGAAAGAGCACTCTTCTACTCTACTGTGTTTCCTGTGGGCCAGAAGAGTGAGCTTGCTCAGAACAAAAGAACTGTGCTTCCTACACACGGGCCATATCTAGTTCAACTCTGCTTAGGAAACTGACAAGAACAGTAGCTTTTATTCAGTCAAATACACTGTACTTGCTGGGAACAGACGCGAGTGCTATTTGCACTGTGTATGGCAATTGAAGCGCAATAGTGACTCTTCTTACCAGAAAACAACTCTTGCTCGTAGGACCAAAAACTGCCTGTGACAACTCCATTTAGGACTGGTAAACAAAGGCGAGCTCGCCTTACAAGAAACACACTCTGCTTTAGAGAAAAAAGCACTCTTCTACTCTACTGTGTTCCCTATGCGGTCCGAACAGTGAGCTTGCTCAGAACAAAAAAACTGTGCTTCCTACAAACATGGCCATATCTAGTTCAAGTCTGATTAGGAACCTGACAAGAACAGTAGATTCTCTTCCGTCCAATACACTGTACTTGCTGGGAAGAGACGCCAGTGCTATTTGTCCTGTGTATGGCAATGGCAGCGCAATAGTGACTCTTCTTACCAGAAAACAACTCTTGCTTGTAGGACCAGAAACTGCATGTAATTCAACTCCATTTAGGACTGGGAAACAAACGCTAGCTCTCCTTACAAGAAACACACTCTGCTTTAGAGAAAAGAGCACTCTTCTACTCTACTGTGTTTCCTATGGGGTCCAAACAGTGAGCTTGCTCAGAAAAAAAGAACTGTGCTTCCTAAACACGCGGGACATATCTCGTTCACCTCTGCTTAGGAACCTGACAAGAACAGTAGATCCTCTTCAGTCCAATACACTGTACATGCTGGGAACAGACGCGTGTGCTATTTGCCCTGTGTATGATAATGGGAACACAATAGTTACTCTTCTTAGCAGAAAACAACTCTTGCTCGTAGGACCAGAAACTGCATGTGATTCAACTCCATTTAGGACTGTGAAACAGACACTAACTCGCCTTACAAGAAACACACTCTGAGTTAGAGAAAAAAGCACTCTTCTACTCTATTGTGTTTCCTAAGAGGTCCGAACAGTGAACTTGCTCAGAACAAAAGAACTGTGCTTCCTACACAAACGGTCATATCTAGTTCAATTCTGCTTACGAACCTGACAAGAACAGTAGATCCTCTTCAGTCCAATACACAGTACTTGCTGGGAAGAGACTCCAGTACTATTTGTCCTGTGTATGGCAATGGCAGCGCAATATTGACTCTTCTTACCAGAAAACAACTCTTGCTCATAGGACCGGAAACTGCCTGTGATTGAACTCCATTTAGGACTAGGAAACAAACGCTAGCTCGCCTTACAAGAAACACACTCTGCTTTTGAGAAAAGAGCACTCTTCTACACTATTGTGTTTCCTATGAGGTCCGAACAGTGAGCTTGCTCAGAACAAAAAATCGAGCTGCCTACACACACCGCCACACCTAGTTCAATTCTGCTTAGGAACCTGACAAGAACAGTAGATCCTCTTCAGTCCAATATACTGTACTGCTGGGAACAGACAACAGTGCTATTTGTCCTGTGTATGGCAATGGCAGTGCAATAGTGACTCATCTTACCATAAAACAACTCTTGCTCGTAGGACCAGAAACTGCATGTGATTCAACTCCATTTAGGTCTGGGAAACAAACGCTAGCTTGCCTTACAGGAAACACACTCTGCTTTTTTGAAAAGAGCACTCTTCTACTCTACTGTGTTTCCTACAGGGCCAGAAGAGTGAGCTTGCTCAGAACAAAAGAACTGTGCTTCCTACACACGGGCCATATCTAGTTCAACTCTGCTTAGGAAACTGACAAGAACAGTAGCACCTCTTCAGTCCGATATGCTGTACTTGCTGGGAACAGACGTGAGTGCTATTTGCACTGTGTATGGCAATGGGAGCGCAATAGTGACTTTCCTTACCAGAAAACAACTCTTGCTCGTAAGACAGGAAACTGCATCGGATTCAACTCCATATAGGACTGGGAAACAAATGCTAGCTCACCTTACAAAAAAAACACTCTGCTTTTGAGAAAAGAGCACTCTTCTACTCTACTGTGTTTCCTATAGGGCCTGAACAGTGAGCTTGCTCAGAAGAAAAGAACTGTGCTTCCTACACACACGGCCATATCTAGTTCAATTCTGCTTATAAACCTGACAAGAACAGTAGATCCTCTTCAGTCCAATACACTCTACTTCCTGGGAACAGACGCCAGTGCTATTTGTCCTGTGTATGGCAATGGCAGCACAATAGTAACTCTTCTTACCAGAAACAACTCTTGCTCCTAGGACCAGAAACTGCATGGGATTCAACTCCATTTAGGACTGGGAAACCAATGCTAGCTCGCCTTACAAGAAACACACTCTGCATTATTGAAAAGAGCACTCTTCTACTCTAAAGTGTTTCCTGTAGGGCCAGAACAGTGAGTTTGCTCAGAACAAAAGAACTGTGCTTCCAACACACACGGCCATATCTAGTTCAATTCTGATTAGGAACCTGACAAGAACAGTAGATCCTCTTCAGTCCAATACACTGTACTTGCTGGGAACAGACGCCAGTGCTATTTGTCCTGTGTATGGCAGTGGCAGCGCAGTAGTGACTATTTTTACCATGAAAAAACTCTTGCACGTAGCACCAGAAATTGCATGTGATTCAACTCCATTTAGGACTGGGAAACAAACGCTAGCTCCCCTTACAAGAAACACACTCTGCTTTATTGAAAAGAGCACTCTTCTACTCTACTGTGTTTCCTATAGGGCCAGAATAGTGAGCTTGCTCAGAACAAAAGAACTGTGCTTCCTACACGCACGGGCCATATCTAGTTCAACTCTGCTTAGGAAACTGACAAGAACAGTAGCTCCTCTTCTTCCAATACACTGTACTTGCGGGGAACAGACGCGAGTGCTATTTGCACTGTGTATGGCTACTGGAGCACAATAGTGACTCGTCTTACCAGAAAACAAATCTTGCTCGTAGGACAAAAAACTGCATGTGACTCAACTCCATTTATGACTGGGAACCATCGCTAGCTCGCCTTCCAAGAAACACACTCTGCTTTTGAGGAAAGAGCACTCTATACTCTACTGTGTTTCCTATGGGTTCCGAACAATGAGCTTGCTCAGAACAAAAAAACTGTGCTTCCTACACACACGGAACATATCTAGTTCAACTCTGCTTAGGAACCTGACAAGAACAGTAGATCCTCTTCCATCCAATACACTGTACTTGCTGGGAAAAGACGCCAGTGTTATTTGTCCTGTGTATGGAAATGGCAGCTCAATAGTGACTCTTCTTACCAGAAAACAACTCTTGCTTGTAGGACCAGAAACTGCATGTGAGTCAACTCCATTTAGGACTGGGAAACAAACGCTAGCTCGCCTTACAAGAAACACACTCTGCTTTTGAGAAAAGAGCACTCTTCTACTCTACTATGTTTCTTATAGGGCCAGAACAGTGAGCTTGCTCAGAACAAAAGAACTGTGCTTCCTACACACACGGCCATATCTAGTTCAACTCTGCTTAGGAACCTGACAAGAACAGTAGATCCTCTCTAGTCCAATACACTGTGCATGCTGGGAACAGACGCGAGTGCTATTTGCCTGTGTATGACAATGGGAGCACAATAGTGACTCTTCTTAGCAGAAAACAACTCTAGCTCGTAGGACCAGAAACTGCATGTCATGCAACTCCATTTAGGACTGGGAAACAAATGCTAGCTCGCCTTACAAGAAACACACTCTGATTTAGAGAAAAACTCACTCTTCTACTCTATTGTGTTTCCTAAGAGGTCCGAACAGTGAACTTGCTCAAACCAAAAGAACTGTGCTTCCTACACACATGGCCATATCTAGTTCAATTCTGCTTAGGAACCTGACAAGAACAGTAGATCCTCTTCAGCCAATACACTGTACTTGCTGGGAACAGACTCCAGTGCTATTTGTCCTGTGTATGGCAATGGCAGCGCAATATTTACTATTCTTACCATAAAACAACTCTTGAAAATAGGACCAAAAACTGCATGGGATTCAACTCCACTTAGGACTGGGAAACAAACACTAGCTCTCCTTACAAGAAACACACTCTGCTTTTGACAAAAGAGCACTCTTCTACTCTACTGAGTTTCCTATGGGGTCCAAACAGTGAGCTTGCTCAGAACAAAAAAACTGTGCTTCCTACACATACCGACCATCTCTAGTTCAACTCTGCTTAGGAAACTGACAAGAACAGTAGCTCCTCTTCAGTCCGATACACTGTACTTGCTGGGAACAGACGGGAGGGCTATTTGCACTGTGTATGGCAATGGGAGCTCAATAGTTACTTTCCTTACCAGAAAACAACTCTTGCTCGTAGGACCAGAAACTGCATGGGATTCAACTCCATTTAGGACTGGGAAACAAACGCTAGCTCGCCTTACAAGAAACACACTCTGCTTTTGAAAAAAGAGCAAAATTCAACTCTACTGTGTTTCCTATGTGGTCCGAACAGTGAGCTTGCTCAGAACAAAAGAACTGTGCTTCCTACACACACGGCCATATCTAGTTCAATTCTGCTAAGGAACCTGACAAGAACAGTAGATCCTCTTCAGTCCAATACACTGTACTTGCTGGGAAAAGACGCCAGTGGAATTTGTCCTTTGTATGGCAATGGCAGCACAATAGTGACTCTTCTTACCATAAAACAACTCTTGCTCGTAGGACCAGAAACTGCATGTGATTCAATGCATTTAGGACTGGAAAACAAACGCTAGCTCGCCTTACAAGAAACACACTCTGCTTTAGAGAAAGAGCACTCTTCTACTCTACTGTGTTTCCTGTAGGGCCAGAAGAGTGAGCTTGCTCAGAACAAAAGAACTGTGCTTCCTACACACGGGCCATATCTAGTTCAACTCTGCTTAGGAAACTGACAAGAACAGTAGCTTTTATTCAGTCCAATACACTGTACTTGCTGGGAACAGACGCCAGTGCTATTTGTCCGGTGTATGGCAGTGGCAGCGCAGTAGTGACTATTCTTACCATGAAAAAACTCTTTTACGTAGCACCAGAAATTGCATGTGATTCAACTCCATTTAGGACTGGGAAACAAACGCTAGCTCGCCTTACAAGAAACACACTCTGCTTTATTGAAAAGAGCACTCTTCTACTCTACTGTGTTTCCTATAGGGCCAGAATAGTGAGCTTGCTCAGAACAAAAGAACTGTGCTTCCTACACACAGGCCATATCTAGTTTAACTCTGCTTAGGAAACTGACAAGAACAGTAGCTCCTCTTCAGTCCAATATGCTGTACTTCCGGGGATCAGAAACGAGTGCTATTTGCACTGTGTATGGCAATGGGAGCACAATAGAGACTTTCCTTACCAGAAAACAACTATTGCTCGTAGGACCAGAAACTGCATGTGATTCAACTCAATTTAGGACTGGGAAACAAATGCTAGCTCGCCTTACATGAAACACACTCTGCTTTTGAGAAAAGAGCACTCTTCTACTCCACTGTCTTTCCTATGGGTTCCGAACAGTGAGCTTGCTCAGAACAAAAGAACTGTGCTTCCTACACACACGGGCCATATCTAGTTCAACTCTGCTTAGGAAACTGACAAGAACAGTAGCTCCTCTTCAGTCCAATACACTGTACTTGCTGGGAACAGACGCGAGTGCTATTTTCACTGTGTATGGCTACTGGAGCACAATAGTGACTCGTCTTACCAGAAAACAACTCTTGCTCGTAGGACAAAAAACTGCATGTGACTCAACTCCATTTATGACTGGGAACCATCGCTAGCTCGCCTTCCAAGAAACACACTCTGCTTTTGAGGAAAGAGCACTCTATACTCTACTGTGTTTCCTATGGGTTCTGAACCGTGAGCTTGCTCAGAACAAAAAAACTGTGCTTCCTACACACACGGCCATATCTAGTTCAAGTCTGCTTAGGAACCTGACAATAACAGTAGATCCTCTTCCATCCAATACACTGTACTTGCTGGGAAAAGACGCCAGTGTTATTTGTCCTGTGTATGGAAATGGCAGCTCAATAGTGACTCTTCTTACCAGAAAACAACTCTTGCTTGTAGGACCGGAAACTGCCTGTGATTGAACTCCATTTAGGACTAGGAAACAAACGCTAGCTCGCCTTACAAGAAACACACTCTGCTTTTGAGAAAAGAGCACTCTTCTACACTATTGTGTTTCCTATGAGGTCCGAACAGTGAGCTTGCTCAGAACAAAAAATCGAGCTGCCTACACACACCGCCACACCTAGTTCAATTCTGCTTAGGAACCTGACAAGAACAGTAGATCCTCTTCAGTCCAATATACTGTACTGCTGGGAACAGACAACAGTGCTATTTGTCCTGTGTATGGCAATGGCAGTGCAATAGTGACTCATCTTATCATAAAACAACTCTTGCTTCTAGGACCAGAAACTGCATGTGATTCAACTCCATTTAGGTCTGGGAAACAAACGCTAGCTCGCCTTACAGGAAACACACTCTGCTTTTTTGAAAAGAGCACTCTTCTACTCTACTGTGTTTCCTACAGGGCCAGAACAGTGAGCTTGCTCAGAACAAAAGAACTGTGCTTCCTACACACGGGCCATATCTAGTTCAACTCTGCTTAGGAAACTGACAAGAACAGTAGCTCCTCTTCAGTCCGATATGCTGTACTTCCGGGGATCAGAAACGAGTGCTATTTGCACTGTGTATGGCAATGGGAGCACAATAGAGACTTTCCTTACCAGAAAACAACTATTGCTCGTAGGACCAGAAACTGCATGTGATTCAACTCAATTTAGGACTGGGAAACAAATGCTAGCTCGCCTTACATGAAACACACTCTGCTTTTGAGAAAAGAGCACTCTTCTACTCCACTGTCTTTCCTATGGGTTCCGAACAGTGAGCTTGCTCAGAACAAAAGAACTGTGCTTCCTACACACACGGGCCATATCTAGTTCAACTCTGCTTAGGAAACTGACAAGAACAGTAGCTCCTCTTCAGTCCAATACACTGTACTTGCTGGGAACAGACGCGAGTGCTATTTGCACTGTGTATGGCTACTGGAGCACAATAGTGACTCGTCTTACCAGAAAACAACTCTTGCTCGTAGGACAAAAAACTGCATGTGACTCAACTCCATTTATGACTGGGAACCATCGCTAGCTCGCCTTCCAAGAAACACACTCTGCTTTTGAGGAAAGAGCACTCTATACTCTACTGTGTTTCCTATGGGTTCTGAACCGTGAGCTTGCTCAGAACAAAAAAACTGTGCTTCCTACACACACGGCCATATCTAGTTCAAGTCTGCTTAGGAACCTGACAATAACAGTAGATCCTCTTCCATCCAATACACTGTACTTGCTGGGAAAAGACGCCAGTGTTATTTGTCCTGTGTATGGAAATGGCAGCTCAATAGTGACTCTTCTTACCAGAAAACAACTCTTGCTTGTAGGACCAGAAACTGCATGTGATTCAACTCCATTTAGGACTGGGAAACAAACGCTAGCTCGCCTTACAAGAAACACACTCTGCTTTTGAGAAAAGAGCACTCTTCTACTCTACTATGTTTCTTATAGGGCCAGAACAGTGAGCTTGCTCAGAACAAAAGAACTGTGCTTCCTACACACACGGCCATATCTAGTTCAACTCTGCTTAGGAACCTGACAAGAACAGTAGATCCTCTCTAGTCCAATACACTGTGCATGCTGGGAACAGACGCGAGTGCTATTTGCCTGTGTATGACAATGGGAGCACAATAGTGACTCTTCTTAGCAGAAAACAACTCTTGCTCGTAGGACCAGAAACTGCATGTGATGCAACTCCATTTCGGACTGGGAAACAAATGCTAGCTTGCCTTACAAGAAACACACTCTGATTTAGAGAAAAACGCACTCTTCTACTCTATTGTGTTTCCTAAGAGGTCCGAACAGTGAACTTGCTCAAACCAAAAGAACTGTGCTTCCTACACACACGGCCATAGCTAGTTCAATTCTGCTTAGGAACCTGACAAGAACAGTAGATCCTCTTCAGCCAATACACTGTACTTGCTGGGAACAGACTCCAGTGCTATTTGTCCTGTGTATGGCAATGGCAGCGCAATATTTACTATTCTTACCATAAAACAACTCTTGAAAATAGGACCAAAAACTGCATGGGATTCAACTCCACTTAGGACTGGGAAACAAACGCTAGCTCTCCTTACAAGAAACACACTCTGCTTTTGAGAAAAGAGCACTCTTCTACTCTACTGTGTTTCCTATGGGGTCCAAACAGTTATCTTGCTCAGAAGAAAAGAACTGTGCTTCCTACACACACCGACCATATCTAGTTCAACTCTGCTTAGGAAACTGACAAGAACAGTAGCTCCTATTTAGTCCAATACACTGTACTTGCTGGGAACAGACGCGAGTGCTATTTGCACTGTGTATGGCAATGGGAGCACAATAGTAACTTTCCTTACCAGAAAACAACTCTTGCTCATAGGACCGGAAACTGCCTGTGATTGAACTCCAATTAGGGCTAGGAAACAAACGCTAGCTCGCCTTACAAGAAACACACTTTTCTTTTGAGAAAAGAGCACTCTTCTACTCTACTGTGTTTCCTATGAGGTCCGAACAGTGAGCTTGCTCAGAACAAAAAAAAAACGTGATTCCTACACACACCGTCACACCTAGTTCAATTCTGCTTAGGAACCTGACAAGAAGAGTAGATCCTCTTCAGTCCAATACACTGTACTGCTGGGAACAGATGCCAGTGCTATTTGTCCTGTATAGGGCAATGGCAGCGCAATATTGACTCTTCTTACCCGAAAATAACTCTTGCTCATAGGACCAGAAACTGCATGTGATTCAACTCCATTTAGGACTGGGAAACAAACGCTAGCTCGGCTTACAAGAAACACACTCTGCTTTTGAGAAAAGAGCACTCTTCTACTCTACTGAGTTTCCTATGGGGTCCAAACAGTGAGCTTGCTCAGAACAAAATAACTGTGCTTCCTACACATACCGACCATCTCTAGTTCAACTCTGCTTAGGAAACTGACAAGAACAGTAGCTCCTCTTCAGTCCGATACACTGTACTTGCTGGGAACAGACGGGAGGGCTATTTGCACAGTGTATGGCAATGGGAGCTCAATAGTTACTTTCCCTACCAGAAAACAACTCTTGCTCGTAGGACCAGAAACTGCATGGGATTCAACTCCATTTAGGACTGGGAAACAAACGCTAGCTCGCCTTACAAGAAACACACTCTGCTTTTGAGAAAAGAGCAAAATTCAACTCTACTGTGTTTCCTATGTGGTCCGAACAGTGAGCTTGCTCAGAACAAAAAAACTGTGCTTCCTACACACACGGCCATATCTAGTTCAATTCTGCTAAGGAACCTGACAAGAACAGTAGATCCTCTTCAGTCCAATACACTGTACTTGCTGGGAAAAGACGCCAGTGGAATTTGTCCTGTGTATGGCAATGGCAGCACAATAGTGACTCTTCTTACCATAAAACAACTCTTGCTCGTAGGACCAGAAACTGCATGTGATTCAATGCATTTAGGACTGGGAAACAAACGCTAGCTCGCCTTACAAGAAACACACTCTGCTTTAGAAAAGAGCACTCTTCTACTCTACTGTGTTTCCTATGGGGTCCAAACAGTTACCTTGCTCAGAACAAAAGAACTGTGCTTCCTACACACGGGCCATATCTAGTTCAACTCTGCTTAGGAAACTGACAAGAACAGTAGCTTTTATTCAGTCCAATACACTGTACTTGCTGGGAACAAACGCGAGTGCTATTTGCACTGTGTATGGCAATTGAAGCGCAACAGTGACTCTTCTTACCAGAAAACAACTCTTGCTCGTAGGACCAAAAACTGCCTGTGACAACTCCATTTAGGACTGGTAAACAAAGGCGAGCTCGCCTTACAAGAAACACACTCTGCTTTAGAGAAAAAAGCACTCTTCTACTCTACTGTGTTATCTATGGGGTCCGAACAGTGAGCTTGCTCAGAACAAAAAAACTGTGCTTCCTACAAACATGGCCATATCTAGTTCAAGTCTGATTAGGAACCTGACAAGAACAGTAGATTCTCTTCCGTCCAATACACTGTACTTGCTGGGAACAGACGCGAGTGCTATTTGCACTGTGTATGGCAATGGGAGCGCAATAGTCACTTTCCTTACTAGAAAACAATTCTTGCTCGTAGGACCAGAAACTGCATGTGATTCAACTCCATTTAGGACTGGGCAACAAATGCTAGCTCGCCTCACATGAAACTCACCCTGCTTTTGAGAAAAGAGAACTCTTCTACTCTACTGTGTTTCCTATGGGGACCGAACAGTGAGCTTGCTCAGAACAAAAGAACTGTGCTTCCTATACACGCGGCCATATCTAGTTCAACACTGCTTAGGAAACTGACAAGAACAGTAGATCCTCTTCAGTCCAATACTCTGTACATGCTGGGACAGACGCCAGTGCTATATGCACTGTGTATGGCAGTGGGAGGGCAATAGTGACTCTTATTACCAGGAAAAAACTCTTGCTCGTAGGACCAGAAACTGCACGGGATTCAATTCCATTTCTGACTGGGAAACAAACACTAGCTTGCCTTTCAAGAAACACACTCTGCTTTTGAGAAAAGAGCACTCTTCTAATCTACAGTGTTTCCAATGGTGTCCGAACAGTGAGCTTGCTCAGAACAAAAGAACTGTGCTTCCTACACACACGGGCCATATCTAGTTCAACTCTGCTTAGGAAACTGACAAGAACAGTAGCCCCTCTTCAGTCCAATACACTGTCCTTGCTGGGAACAGACGCGAGTGCTATTTGCATCATGTATGGCAATGGGAGCGCAATAATGACTTTCCTTACCAGAAAACAACTCTTGCTCGTAGACCAGAAACTGCATGTGATTCAACTCCATTTAGGACTGGGAAACAAACGCTAGCTCGCCTTACAAGAAACACACTCTGCTTTTGAGAAAAGAGCACTCTTCTACTCTACTGTGTTTCCTATAGGGCCAGAACAGTGAGCTTGCTCAGAACAAAAGACCTGTGCTTCCTACACACACGGCCATATCTAGTTCAATTCTGCTTAGGAACCTGACTAGAACAGTAGATTCTCTTCAGTCCAATACACTGTACATGCTGAGAACCGACGCCAGTGCTATTTGCCCTGTGTATGACAATGGGAGCGCAATATTGACTCTTCTTACCAGAAAACCACGCTTGCTCGTAGGACCACAAACTGCATGTGATTCAACTCCATTTAGGACTACAAAACAAACGCTAGCTCGCCTTACAAGAAACACACTCTGTTTTTGAGAAAAGAGCACCCATCTACTCTACTGCGTTTCCTATGGTGTCCAAACAGTGAGCTTGCTCAGAACAAAAGATCTGTGCTTCCTATACACACGAGCCATATCTAGTTCAACTCTGCTTAGAAAACTGACAAGAACAGTAGATCCTCTTCAGTCCAATACACCGTACTTGCTGGAAACAGACGCCAGTGCTATTTGTCCTGTGTATGGCAAAGGGAGCGCAATAGTGACTTTCCTTACTAGAAAACAACTCTTGCTGGTAGGACCAAAAACTGCATGTGATTCAACTCCATTTAGGACTGGGAAACAAACGCTAGCTCGCCTTACAAGAAACACACTCTGCTTTTGAGAAAAGAGCACTCTTCTACTCAACTGTGTTTCCTATAGGGCCAGAACAGTGAGCTTGCTCAGAACAAAAGAACTGTACTTCCTACACACACGGGCCATATCTAGTTCAACTCTGCTTAGGAAACTGAGAAGAAAAGTAGCTCTTCTTCATTCCAATACACTGTACATGCTGGGAACAGACGCGAGTGCAATTTGCACTGTGTATGGTAATCAGAGCACAATAGTGACATTCCTTACCATAAAACAACTCTTGCTCATAGGACCAAAAACTGCATGTGATTCAACTCCATTTAGAACTGGGAAATAAATGCTAGCTCGCCTTACAAGAAACACACTCTGCTTTTGAGAAAAGAGCAGTCTTCTACTCTACTGTGTTTCCTATAAGGCCAGAACAGTAAGCTTGCAGAGAACAAAAGAAGTGTGCTTCCTACATACACGGCCATATCTAGTTCAATTGAGCTTAGGAAACTGACAAGAACAGTATACCCTCTTCAGTCAAATACACTGCACATGTTGGGAACAGATACCAGTGCTATTTGCCCTGTGTATGGCAATGGGAGCGCAGTAGTGACTCTTCTTACCAGAAAACAACTCTTGCTCGTAGGACCAGAGACTGCATGTGACTCAACTCCATTTAGGACTGGGAAAGAAACGCAAGCTTGCCTTACAAGAAACACACTCTCCTTTTGAGATAAGAGCACTTTTCTACTCTACTGTGTTTCCTATAAGGCCAGAACAGTGAACTTGCTCAGAACAAAAGAACTGTGCTTCCTACACACACGGGCCATATCTAGTTCAACTCTGCTTAGGAAACTGACAAGAACAGTAGATCCTCCTCAGTCCAATACACTGTACTTGCTGGGAAGAGAAGCGAGTGCTATTTTCACTATGTATGACAATGGGAGCACAATAGTGACTCTTCTTACCAGAAAACAAATCTTGCTCATAGGACCACAAACTGCATGTGATTCAACTCCATTTAGTACTGGGAAAGAAACGCTATCTCGCCTTACAAGAAACACACTCTGCTTATGAGAAAAGAGCACTCTTCTTCTCTACTGTGTTTCCTATGGGTTCCGAACAGTGAGCTTGCTCAGAACAAAAGGACTGTGCTTCCTACACACACGGGCCATATCTAGTTCAACTCTGCTTAGGAAACTGACAAGAACAGTGGCTCCTCTTCAGTACAATACACTGTACTTGGTGGGAACAGACGCGAGAGCTATTTCCACTATGTATGGCAATGGGAGCGCAATAGTGACTTTCCTTACCAGAAAACAACTCTTGCTGGTAGGACCAAAAACTGCATGTGATACAACTCCATTTAGGACTGGGAAACAAACGCTAGCTCGCCTTACAAGAAACACACTCTGCTTTTGAGAAAAGAGCACTCTTCTACTCTACTGTGTTTCCTATAGGGCCAGAACAGTGAGCTTGCTCAGAACAAAAGAACTGTGCTTCCTACATACACGGCCATATCTAGTTCAATTCTGCTTAGGAAACTGACAAGAACAATAGATCCTTTTCAGTCCAATACACTGTACATGCTGGGAACAGACGCGAGTGCTATTTGTACTGTGTATGGCAATGGGCGCCCAATAGTGACTCTTCTTACCAGAAAACTACTCTTGCTCGTAGGACCAAAAACTGCATGTGACTCAACTCCATTTAGGACTGGGAAACAAACGTTAGCTAGCCTTACAAGAAACACACTCTGCTTTTGAAAAAAGAGCACTCTTCTACTCTACTGTGTTTCCTATAGGGCCAGAACAGTGAGCTTGCTCAGAACAAAAGACCTGTGCTTCCTACACACACGGGCCGTATCTGGTTCAACTCTACTTAGTAAACTGACAAGAACAGTAGCTCCTCTTCAGTCCAATACACTGTACTTGCTGGGAACAGACGCAAGTGCTATTAGCACTGTGTATGGCAAAGGGAGCGCAATAGTGACTTTCCGTACCAGAAAACAACTCTTGCTCGTAGGACCAGAAACTGCATGTGATTCAAATCCATTTAGGACTGGGAAACAAACGCTAGCTCGCCTTACAAGAAACACACATCTGCTTTTGAGAAAAGAGCACTCTTCTACTCTATATTGTTTCCTATGGAGTCCGAACAGTGAGCTTGCTCAGAACAAAAGAACTGTGCTTCCTACACACACGGCCATATCTAGTTCAATTCTGCTTAGGAACCTGAAAAGAACAGTAGATTCTCTTCAGTCCAATACACTGTACATGCTGAGAACCGACGCCAGTGCTATTTGCCCTGTGTATGACAATGGGAGCGCAATATTGACTCTTCTTACCAGAAAACCACGCTTGCTCATAGGACCACAAACTGCATGTGATTCAACATCATTTAGGACTACAAAACAAACACTAGCTCGCCTTACAAGAAACACACTCTGTTTTTGAGAAAAGAGCACCCATCTACTCTACTGCGTTTCCTATGGTGTTCAAACAGTGAGCTTGCTCAGAACAAAAGATCTGTGCTTCCTACACACATGGACCATATCTAGTTCAACTATGCTTAGGAAACTGAGAAGAACAGTAGCTCCTCTTCAGTCCAATACACTGTATTTGCTGGGAACAGACGCGAGTGCTATTTGCACTGTGTATGGCATTTGGGGCGCAATAGTGACTCTTCTTACCAGAAAACAACTCTTGCTCATAGGACCAAAAACTGCATGTGACTCAATTCCATTTCGGACTGAAAATCAAACGCGAGCTCGCCTTACAAGAAACACACTCTGCTTTAGAGAAAAGAGCACTCTTCTCCTCTACTCTGTTTCCTACAGGGCCAGAACAGTGAGCTTGCTCAGAACATTATAACTGTGCTTCCTACACACACAGCCATACATAGCTCAATTCTGCTTAGGAAACTGACAAGAACAGTAGCCCCTCTTCAGTCCAATACACTGTCCTTGCTGGGAACAGACGCGAGTGCTATTTGCATTATGTATGGCAGTGGGAGCGCAATAATGACTTTCCTTACCAGAAAACAACTCTTGCTCGTAGACCAGAAACTGCATGTGATTCAACTCCATTTAGGACTGGGAAACAAACGCTAGCTCGCCTTACAAGAAACACACTCTGCTTTTGAGAAAAGAGCACTCTTCTACTCTACTGTGTTTCCTATAGGGCCAGAACAGTGAGCTTGCTCAGAACAAAAGACCTGTGCTTCCTACACACACGGGCCGTATCTGGTTCAACTCTGCTTAGGAAACTGACAAGAACAGTAGCTCCTCTTCAGTCTAAAACACTGTACTTGCTGGGAAAAGACGCAAGTGCTATTAGCACTGTGTATGACAAAGGGAGCGCAATAGTGACTTTCCTTACCAGAAAACAACTCTTGCTCGTAGGACCAGAAACTGCATGTGATTCAAATCCATTTAGGACTGGGAAATAAATGCTAGCTGGCCTTACAAGAAACACACATCTGCTTTTGAGAAAAGAGCACTCTTCTACTCTATATTGTTTCCTATGGAGTCCGAACAGTGAGCTTGCTCAGAACAAAAGAACTGTGCTTCCTACACACACGGGCCATATCTAGTTCAACTCTGCTTAGGAAACTGACAAGAACAGTAGATTCTCTTCAGTCCAATACACTGTACATGCTGAGAACCGACGCCAGTGCTATTTGCCCTGTGTATGACAATGGGAGCGCAATATTGACTCTTCTTACCAGAAAACCACGCTTGCTCGTAGGACCACAAACTGCATGTGATTCAACTCCATTTAGGACTACAAAACAAACGCTAGCTCGCCTTACAAGAAACACACTCTGTTTTTGAGAAAAGAGCACCCATCTACTCTACTGCGTTTCCTATGGTGTCCAAACAGTGAGCTTGCTCAGAACAAAAGATCTGTGCTTCCTATACACACGAGCCATATCTAGTTCAACTCTGCTTAGAAAACTGACAAGAACAGTAGATCCTCTTCAGTCCAATACACCGTACTTGCTGGAAACAGACGCCAGTGCTATTTGTCCTGTGTATGGCAAAGGGAGCGCAATAGTGACTTTCCTTACTAGAAAACAACTCTTGCTGGTAGGACCAAAAACTGCATGTGATTCAACTCCATTTAGGACTGGGAAACAAACGCTAGCTCGCCTTACAAGAAACACACTCTGCTTTTGAGAAAAGAGCACTCTTCTACTCAACTGTGTTTCCTATAGGGCCAGAACAGTGAGCTTGCTCAGAACAAAAGAACTGTACTTCCTACACACACGGGCCATATCTAGTTCAACTCTGCTTAGGAAACTGAGAAGAAAAGTAGCTCTTCTTCATTCCAATACACTGTACATGCTGGGAACAGACGCGAGTGCAATTTGCACTGTGTATGGTAATCAGAGCACAATAGTGACATTCCTTACCATAAAACAACTCTTGCTCATAGGACCAAAAACTGCATGTGATTCAACTCCATTTAGAACTGGGAAATAAATGCTAGCTCGCCTTACAAGAAACACACTCTGCTTTTGAGAAAAGAGCAGTCTTCTACTCTACTGTGTTTCCTATAAGGCCAGAACAGTAAGCTTGCAGAGAACAAAAGAAGTGTGCTTCCTACATACACGGCCATATCTAGTTCAATTCAGCTTAGGAAACTGACAAGAACAGTATACCCTCTTCAGTCAAATACACTGCACATGTTGGGAACAGATACCAGTGCTATTTGCCCTGTGTATGGCAATGGGAGCGCAGTAGTGACTCTTCTTACCAGAAAACAACTCTTGCTCGTAGGACCAGAGACTGCATGTGACTCAACTCCATTTAGGACTGGGAAAGAAACGCAAGCTTGCCTTACAAGAAACACACTCTCCTTTTGAGATAAGAGCACTTTTCTACTCTACTGTGTTTCCTATAAGGCCAGAACAGTGAACTTGCTCAGAACAAAAGAACTGTGCTTCCTACACACACGGGCCATATCTAGTTCAACTCTGCTTAGGAAACTGACAAGAACAGTAGATCCTCCTCAGTCCAATACACTGTACTTGCTGGGAAGAGAAGCGAGTGCTATTTTCACTATGTATGACAATGGGAGCACAATAGTGACTCTTCTTACCAGAAAACAAATCTTGCTCATAGGACCACAAACTGCATGTGATTCAACTCCATTTAGTACTGGGAAAGAAACGCTATCTCGCCTTACAAGAAACACACTCTGCTTATGAGAAAAGAGCACTCTTCTTCTCTACTGTGTTTCCTATGGGTTCCGAACAGTGAGCTTGCTCAGAACAAAAGGACTGTGCTTCCTACACACACGGGCCATATCTAGTTCAACTCTGCTTAGGAAACTGACAAGAACAGTGGCTCCTCTTCAGTACAATGCACTGTACTTGGTGGGAACAGACGCGAGAGCTATTTCCACTATGTATGGCAATGGGAGCGCAATAGTGACTTTCCTTACCAGAAAACAACTCTTGCTGGTAGGACCAAAAACTGCATGTGATACAACTCCATTTAGGACTGGGAAACAAACGCTAGCTCGCCTTACAAGAAACACACTCTGCTTTTGAGAAAAGAGCACTCTTCTACTCTACTGTGTTTCCTATAGGGCCAGAACAGTGAGCTTGCTCAGAACAAAAGAACTGTGCTTCCTACATACACGGCCATATCTAGTTCAATTCTGCTTAGGAAACTGACAAGAATAATAGATCCTTTTCAGTCCAATACACTGTACATGCTGGGAACAGACGCGAGTGCTATTTGTACTGTGTATGGCAATGGGCGCCCAATAGTGACTCTTCTTACCAGAAAACTACTCTTGCTCGTAGGACCAAAAACTGCATGTGACTCAACTCCATTTAGGACTGGGAAACAAACGTTAGCTAGCCTTACAAGAAACACACTCTGCTTTTGAGAAAAGAGCACTCTTCTACTCTACTGTGTTTCCTATAGGGCCAGAACAGTGAGCTTGCTCAGAACAAAAGACCTGTGCTTCCTACACACACGGGCCGTATCTGGTTCAACTCTGCTTAGTAAACTGACAAGAACAGTAGCTCCTCTTCAGTCCAATACACTGTACTTGCTGGGAACAGACGCAAGTGCTATTAGCACTGTGTATGGCAAAGGGAGCGCAATAGTGACTTTCCTTACCAGAAAACAACTCTTGCTCGTAGGACCAGAAACTGCATGTGATTCAAATCCATTTAGGACTGGGAAACAAACGCTAGCTAGCCTTACAAGAAACACACTCTGCTTTTGAGAAAAGAGCACTCTTCTACTCTATTGTGTTTCCTATGGGGTCCGAACAGTGAGCTTGCTCTGAACAAAAGAACTGTGCTTCCTACACACACGGCCATACCTAGCTCAATTCTGCTTAGGAACCTGACAAAAACAGTAGCTCCTCTTCAGTCCGATACACTGTACTTGCTGGGAACAGACGCGAGTGCTATTTGCACTGTGTATGGCAATGGGAGCGCAATAGTCACTTTCCTTACTAGAAAACAATTCTTGCTCGTAGGACCAGAAACTGCATGTGATTCAACTCCATTTAGGACTGGGCAACAAATGCTAGCTCGCCTCACATGAAACACACCCTGCTTTTGAGAAAAGAGAACTCTTCTACTCTACTGTGTTTCCTATGGGGGCCGAACAGTGAGCTTGCTCTGAAAAAAAGAACTGTGCTTCCTATACACGCGGCCATATCTAGTTCAACACTGCTTAGGAAACTGACAAGAACAGTAGATCCTCTTCAGTCCAATACTCTGTACATGCTGGGACAGACGCCAGTGCTATATGCACTGTGTATGGCAGTGGGAGGGCAATAGTGACTCTTATTACCAGAAAAAAACTCTTGCTCGTAGGACCAGAAACTGCACGGGATTCAATTCCATTTCTGACTGGGAAACAAACACTAGCTTGCCTTTCAAGAAACACACTCTGCTTTTGAGAAAAGAGCACTCTTCTAATCTACAGTGTTTCCAATGGTGTCCGAACAGTGAGCTTGCTCAGAACAAAAGAACTGTGCTTCCTACACACACGGGCCATATCTAGTTCAACTCTGCTTAGGAAACTGACAAGAACAGTAGCCCCTCTTCAGTCCAATACACTGTCCTTGCTGGGAACAGACGCGAGTGCTATTTGCATTATGTATGGCAATGGGAGCGCAATAATGACTTTCCTTACCAGAAAACAACTCTTGCTCATAGACCAGAAACTGCATGTGATTCAACTCCATTTAGGACTGGGAAACAAACGCTAGCTCGCCTTACAAGAAACACACTCTGCTTTTGAGAAAAGAGCACTCTTCTACTCTACTGTGTTTCCTATAGGGCCAGAACAGTGAGCCTGCTCAGAACAAAAGAACTGTGCTTCCTACACACACGGCCATATCTAGTTCAATTCTGCTTAGGAACCTGACTAGAACAGTAGATTCTCTTCAGTCCAATACACTGTACATGCTGAGAACCGACGCCAGTGCTATTTGCCCTGTGTATGACAATGGGAGCGCAATATTGACTCTTCTTACCAGAAAACCACACTTGCTCGTAGGACCACAAACTGCATGTGATTCAACTCCATTTAGGACTACAAAACAAACGCTAGCTCGCCTTACAAGAAACACACTCTGTTTTTGAGAAAAGAGCACCCATCTACTCTACTGCGTTTCCTATGGTGTCCAAACAGTGAGCTTGCTCAGAACAAAAGATCTGTGCTTCCTACACACATGGACCATATCTAGTTCAACTCTGCTTAGGAAACTGACAAGAACAGTAGCTCCTCTTCAGTCCAATACACTGTATTTGCTGGGAACAGACGCGAGTGCTATTTGCACTGTCTATGGCATTTGGGGCGCAATAGTGACTCTTCTTACCAGAAAACAACTCTTGCTCATAGGACCAAAAACTGCATGTGACTCAATTCCATTTAGGACTGGGAAACAAACGCGAGCTCGCCTTACAAGAAACACACTCTGCTTTAGAGAAAAGAACACTCTTCTCCTCTACTCTGTTTCCTACAGGGCCAGAACAGTGAGCTTGCTCTGAACATTATAACTGTGCTTCCTACACACACGGGCCATATCTAGTTCAACTCTGCTTAGGAAACTGACAAGAACAGTAGCTCCTCTTCAGTCCGATACACTGTACTTGCTGGGAACAGACGCGAGTGCTATTTGCACTGTGTATGGCAATGGGAGCGCAATAGTGACTTTCCTTACTAGAATACAATTCTTGCTCGTAGGACCAGAAACTGCATGTAATTCAACTCCATTTAGGACTGGGCAACAAATGCTAGCTCGCCTCACATGAAACACACCCTGCTTTTGAGAAAAGAGAACTCTTCTACTCTACTGTGTTTCCTATGGTGACCGAACAGTGAGCTTGCTCAGAACAAAAAACTGTGCTTCCTACACACACGGCCATATCTAGTTCAACACTGCTTAGGAAACTGACAAGAACAGTAGATCCTCTTCAGTCCAATACTCTGTACATGCTGGGACAGACACCAGTGCTATATGCACTGTGTATGGCAGTGGGAGGGCAATAGTGACTTTCCTTACCAGAAAACAACTCTTGCTCGTAGGACCAGAAACTGCATGTGATTCAACTCCATTTAGGACTGGGAAACAAACGCTAGCTCGCCTTACAAGAAACACACTCTGCTTTTGAGAAAAGAGCAATCTTCTACTCTACTGTGTTTCCTATAGGGCCAGAACAGAGAGCTTGCTCAGAACAAAAGAACTGTGCTTCCTACATACACGGCCATATCTAGTTCAATTCTGCTTAGGAAACTGACAAGAACAATAGCTCCTTTTCAGACTAATACACTGTACTTGCTGGAAACAGATGCGTGTGCTATTTGCACTGTGTATGGCAAAGGGAGAGCAATAGTGACTTTCCTTACCAGAAAACAACTCTTGCTGGTAGGACCAAAAAGTTCATGTGATTCAACTCCATTTAGGACTGGGAATGGGAAACAAACGCTAGCTCGCCTTTCAAGAAACACACTCTGCTTTTGAGAAAAGAGCACTCTTCTACTCTACTGTGTTTCCTATAGGGCCAGAACAGAGAGCTTGCTCAGAACAAAAGAACTGTGCTTCCTACATACACGGCCATATCTAGTTCAATTCTGCTTAGCAAACTGACAAGAACAATAGATCCTTTCAGTCCAATTCACTGTACATGCTGGGAACAGACGCCAGTGCTATTTGTGTTGTGTATGGCAATGGGAGCCCAATAGTGACTCTTCTTACGAGAAAACTACTCTTGCTCGTAGGACCAAAAACTGCATGTGACTCAACTCCATTTAGGACTGGGAAACAAACACTAGCTAGCCTTACAAGAAACACAATCTGCTTTTGAGAAAAGAGCACTCTTCTACTCTACTGTGTTTCCTATAGGACCAGAACAGTGAGCTTGCTCAGAACAAAAGAACTGTGCTTCCTACACACACGGGCCATATCTAGTTCAATTCTGCTTAGGAAACTGACAAGAACAGTGGAACCTCTTCAGTCCAATACACTGTACATGCTGGGAACAGAGGCCAGTGCTATTTGCCCTGTGTATGGCAATGGGAGCACAATAGTGACTTTCCTTACCAGAAATAAACTCTTGCTCGTAGGACCAGAAACTGCATGTGATTCAACTCAATTTAGGACTGGGAAACAATCGCTAGCGTGCCGTACAAGAAACACACTCTGCTTTTGAGAAAAGAGCACTCTTCTACTCTACTGTGTTTCCTATAGGGTCCGAACGGTGAGCTTGCTCTGAACAAAAGAACTGTGCTTCCTACACACACGGCCATATCTAGTTCAATTCTGCTTAGGAACCTGACACGAACAGTAGATCCTCTTCAGTCCGATACACCGTACTTGCTCGGAAGAGACGCCAGTGCTATCTGTCCTGTGTATGGCAATGGCAGCGCAATAGTCACTATTTTTACCATAAAACAACTCTTGCTTGTAGGATTAGAAACTGCATGTGATTCAACTCCATTTAGGACTGGGCAACAAATGCTAGCTCGCATCACATGAAACACACCCTGCTTTTGAGAAAAGAGAACTCTTCTACTCTACTGTGTTTCCTATGGGGACCGAACAGTGAGCTTGCTCAGAACAAAATAACTGTGATTCCTACACAAACGGCCATATCTAGTTCAACACTGCTTAGGAAACTGACAAGAACAGTAGATCCTCTTCAGTCCAATACACTGTACTTGCTGTAAACAGACGCGAGTGCTATTTGCACTGTGTAGGGCCATTGGAGCACAATAGTGACTTTCCTTACCAGAAAACAACTCTTGCTCGTAGGACCAGAAACTGCATGTCATTCAACTCCATTTCAGACTGGGAAAGAAACGCTAGCTCGCCTTACAAGAAACACACTCTGCTTTAGAGAAAAGAGCACTTTCTACTCTACTGTGTTTCCTATGGGGTCCAAACAGTGAGCTTGCTCAGAACAAAAGAACTGTGCTTCCTACACACATGAACCATATGTAGTTCAACTCTGCTTAGGAAACTGACAAGAACAGTAGCTCCTCTTCAGTCCGATACACTTTACTTGCTGAGAACAGACACGAGTGCTATTTGCAATGTGTATGGCAATGGGGCACAATAGTGACTCATCTTACCAGAAAACAACTCTTGCTCGTAGGACAAAAAACTGCATGTGACTCAACTCCATTTAGGACTGGGAAACAAACTCTATCTCGCCTTACAAGAAACACACTCTGCTTTTGAGAAAAGAGCACTCTTCTACTCAATAGTGTTTCCTATAGGGCCAGAACAAGGAGCTTACTCAGAACTAAAGAACTGTGCTTCCTACACACACGGGCCATATCTAGTTCAACTCTGCTTAGGAAACTGAGAAGAACAGTAGCTCCTTTTCAGTCCAATACACTGTACTTACTGGGAACAGACAGGAGGGCTATTTGCACTGTGTATGGCAATGGGAGCGCAATAGTGACTTTCCTTAATAGAAAACAACTCTTGCTCGTAGGAACACAAACTGCATTGGATTCAACTCCATTTAGGACTGGGAAACAAACGCTAGCTCGCCATACAAGAAACACACTCTGCTTTTGAGAAAAGAGCACTCTTCTACTCTACTGTGTTTCCCACGGGGTCCGAACAGTGAGCTTGCTCAGAACAAAAAAAATGTGCTTCCTACACACAGGGCCATATCTAGTTCAAGTCTGCTTAGGAACCTGAGAAGAACAATAGATCCTCTTCTATCCAATACACTGTACTTGCTGCGAACAGAAAGGAGTGCTATTTGCACTGTGTATGGCAATGGGATCGCAATAGTGACTTTGGTTACCAGAAAACAACTCTTGCTCATAGGACCAGAAACTGCATGTGATTCAACTCCATTTAGGTCTGGGAAACAAACGCTAGCTCGCCTTACAAGAAACACACTCTGCTTTTGATAAAAGAGCACTCTTTTACTCTACTGTGTTTCCTATGGGGTCCAAAGAGTGAGCTTGCTCAGAACAAAAGAACTGTGCTTCTTACACACATGGACCATATCTAGTTCAACTCTGCTTAGGAAACTGACAAGAATAGTAGCTCCTATTCAGTCCAATACACTGTACTTGCTGGGAACAGACACAAGTGCTATTTGCACTGTGTATGGCATTTGGAGTGCAATAGTGACTCTTCTTACCATAAAACAACTCTTGCTCATAGGACCAAAAACTGCATGTGATTCAACTCCATTTAGGACTGGGAAACAAACGCGAGCTCGCCTTACAAAAAAAACACTCTGCTTTAGATAAAAGAACACTCTTCTACTCTACTGTGTTTCCTATAGGGCCAGAACAGTGAGCTTGCTCAGAACATAAGAACTGTGCTTCCTACACACACGGGACATATCTAGTTCAACTCTGCTTACGAAACTGACAAGAACAGTAGCTCCTCTTCAGTCCGATACACTGTAATTGCTGAGAACAGACGCGAGTTCTATTTGCACTGTGTATGGCAATTGGAGCACAATAGTGACTCGTCTTACCAGAAAACAACTTTTGCTCGTAGGACAAAAAACTGCATGTGACTCAACTCCATTTAGGACTGGGAAACAAACTCTATCTCGACTTACAAGAAACACACTCTGCTTTTGAGAAAAGAGCACTCTTCTACTCTTCTGTGTTTCCTGTAGGGCCAGAACAGTGAGCTTGCTCAAAACAAAAGAACTGTGCTTCCTACACACAGGGGCCATATCTAGTTCAACTCTGCTTAGGAAACTGAGAAGAGCAGTCTCTCCTCTTCAGTCCAATACACTGTACTTGCTGGGAAGACAAGGGAGTGCTATTTGCACTGTGTATGGCAATGGGAGCGAAATAGTGACTTTCCTTACCAGAAAACAACTCTTGCTCGTAAGACCAGAAACTGCATGTTATTCAACTCCATTTAGGACTGGGAAACAAACGCTAGCTCGCCTTACAAGAAACACACTATGCTTTAGAAAAAAGAGCACTCTTCTACTCTACTGTGTTTCCTATGAGGTTCAAACAGTGAGCTTGCTCAGAACAAAAGAACTGTGTTTTCTACACACTCGGACCATATGTAGTTCAACTCTGCTTAGGAAACTGACAAGAACAGTAGTTCCTATTCAGTCCAATACACTGTACTTGCTGGGTACAGACGCGAGTGCTATTTGCACTGTGTATGGCATTTGGGGTGCAATAGTGACTCTTCTTACCAGAAAACAACTCTTGTTCATAGGACCACAAACTGCATGTGACTCAATTCCATTTAGGACTGAAAATCAAATGCGCGCTCGCCTTACAAGAAACACACTCTGCTTTAGAGAAAAGAGCACTCTTCTCCTCTACTCTGTTTCCTACAGGGCCAGAACAGTGAGCTTGCTCAGAACATTATAACTGTGCTTCCTACACACACGGGCCATATCTAGTTCAACTCTGCTTAGGAAACTGACAAGAACAGTAGCTCCTCTTCAGTCTGATACACTGTACTTGCTGGGAACAGATGCGAGTGCTATTTGCACTGTGTATGGCAATGGGAGCACAATAGTGACTTTCCTTACCAGAAAACAACTCTTGCTCGTAGGACCAGAAACTGCATGTGATTCAACTCGATTTAGGACTGGGAAACAAACGCTAGCTTGCCGTACAAGAAACACACTCTGCTTTTGAGAAAAGAGCACTCTTCTACTCTATTGTGTTTCCTATGGGGTCCGAACAGTGAGCTTGCTCTGAACAAAAGAACTGTGCTTCCTACACACACGAGCCATACCTAGCTCAATTCTGCTTAGGAACCCGACAAAAACAGTAGCTCCTCTTTAGTCCGATACACTGTACTTGCTGGGAACAGACGCGAGTGCTATTTGCACTGTGTATGGCAATGGGAGCGCAATAGTGACTTTCCTTACTAGAAAACAATTCTTGCTCGTAGGACCAAAAACTGCATGTAATTCAACTCCATTTAGAACTGGGCAACAAATGCTAGCTCGCCTCACATGAAACACACCCTGCTTTTGAGAAAAGAGAACTCTTCTACTCTACTGTGTTTCCTATGGGGACCGAACAGTGAGCTTGCTCAGAACAAAAGAACTGTGCTTCCTATACACGCGGCCATATCTAGTTCAACACTGCTTAGGAAACTGACAACTACAGTAGATCCTCTTCAGTCCAATACTCTGTACATGCTGGGACAGACGCCAGTGCTATATGCACTGTGTATGGCAGTGGGAGGGCAATAGTGACTCTTATTACCAGAAAAAAACTCTTGCTCGTAGGACCAGAAACTGCAGGGGATTCAATTCCATTTCTGACTGGGAAACAAACACTAGCTTGCCTTTCAAGAAACACACTCTGCTTTTGAGAAAAGAGCACTCTTCTAATCTACAGTGTTTCCTATGGTGTCCGAACAGTGAGCTTGCTCAGAACAAAAGAACTGTGCTTCCTACACACACGGGCCATATCTAGTTCAACTCTGCTTAGGAAACTGACAAGAACAGTAGCCCCTCTTCAGTCCAATACACTGTCCTTGCTGGGAACAGACGCGAGTGCTATTTGCATTATGTATGGCAATGGGAGCACAATAATGACTTTCCTTACCAGAAAACAACTCTTGCTCGTAGACCAGAAACTGCATGTGATTCAACTCCATTTAGGACTGGGAAACAAACGCTAGCTCGCCTTACAAGAAACACACTCTGCTTTTGAGAAAAGAGCACTCTTCTACTCTACTGTGTTTCCTATAGGGCCTGAACAGTGAGCTTGCTCAGAACAAAAGACCTGTGCTTCCTACACACACGGGCCGTATCTGGTTCAACTCTGCTTAGGAAACTGACAAGAACAGTAGCTCCTCTTCAGTCCAATACACTGTACTTGCTGGGAACAGATGCAAGTGCTATTAGCACTGTGTATGACAAAGGGAGCGCAATAGTGACTTTCCTTACCAGAAAACAACTCTTGCTCGTAGGACCAGAAACTGCATGTGATTCAAATCCATTTAGGACTGGGAAACAAATGCCAGCTCGCCTTACAAGAAACACATATCTGCTTTTGAGAAAAGAGCACTCTTCTCCTCTACTCTGTTTCGTACAGGGCCAGAACAGTGAGCTTGCTCTGAACATTATAACTGTGCTTCCTACACACACGGGCCATATCTAGTTCAACTCTGCTTAGGAAACTGACAAGAACAGTAGCTCCTCTTCAGTCGGATACACTGTACTTGCTGGGAACAGACGCGAGTGCTATTTGCACTGTGTATGGCAATGGGAGCGCAATAGTGGCTTTCCTTACTAGAATACAATTCTTGCTCGTAGGACCAGAAACTCCATGTAATTCAACTCCATTTAGGACTGGGCAACAAATGCTAGCTCGCCTCACATGAAACACACCCTGCTTTTGAGAAAAGAGAACTCTTCTACTCTACTGTGTTTCCTATGGTGACCGAACAGTGAGCTTGCTCAGAACAAAAAACTGTGCTTCCTACACACGCGGCCATATCTAGTTCAACACTGCTTAGGAAACTGACAAGAACAGTAGATCCTCTTTAGTCCAATACTCTGTACATGCTGGGACAGACGCCAGTGCTATATGCACTGTGTATGGCAGTGGGAGGGCAATAGTGACTTTCCTTACCAGAAAACAACTCTTGCTCGTAGGACCAGAAACTGCATGTGATTCAACTCCATTTAGGACTGGGAAACAAACGCGAGCTCGCCTTACAAAAAAAACCACTCTGCTTTAGATAAAAGAGCACTCTTCTACTCTACTGTGTTTCCTATAGGGCCAGAACAGTGAGCTTGCTCAGAACATAAGAACTGTGCTTCCTACACACACGGGACATATCTACTTCAATTCTGCTTAGGAAACTGACAAGAACAGTAGCTCCTCTTCAGTCTGATACACTGTACTTGCTGAGAACAGACGCGAGTGCTATTTGCACTGTGTATGGCAATTGGAGCAAAATAGTGATTCGTCTGACCAGAAAACAACTCTTCCTCGTAGGACAAAAAACTGCATGTGACTCAACTCCATTTAGGACTGGGAAACAAACTCTATCTCGACTTACAAGAAACAAACTCTGCTTTTGAGAAAAGAGCACTCTTCTATTCTTCTGTGTTTCCTATAGGGCCAGAAAAGTGAGCTTGCTCAGAACAAATGAATTGTGCTTCCTACACACAGGGGCCATATCTAGTTCAACTCTGCTTAGGAAACTGAGAAGAGCAGTCTCTCCTCTTCAGTCCAATACACTGTACTTGCTGGGAAGACAAGGGAGTGCTATTTGCACTGTGTATGGCAATGGGAGCGCAATAGTGACTTTCCTTACCAGAAAACAACTCTTGATCGTAGGACCAGAAACTGCATGTGTTTCAACTCCATTTAGGACTGGGAAACAAACGCTAGCTCGCCTTACAAGAAACACACTCTGCTTTTGAGAAAAGAGCAATCTTCTACTCTACTGTGTTTCCTATAGGGCCAGAACAGAGAGCTTGCTCAGAACAAAAGAACTGTGCTTCCTACATACACGGCCATATCTAGTTCAATTCTGCTTAGGAAACTGACAAGAACAATAGCTCCTTTTCAGACTAATACACTGTACTTGCTGGAAACAGATGCGTGTGCTATTTGCACTGTGTATGGCAAAGGGAGAGCAATAGTGACTTTCCTTACCAGAAAACAACTCTTGCTGGTAGGACCAAAAAGTTCATGTGATTCAACTCCATTTAGGACTGGGACTGGGAAACAAACGCTAGCTCGCCTTTCAAGAAACACACTCTGCTTTTGAGAAAAGAGCACTCTTCTACTCTACTGTGTTTCCTATAGGGCCAGAACAGAGAGCTTGCTCAGAACAAAAGAACTGTGCTTCCTTTATACACGGCCATATCTAGTTCAATTCTGCTTAGCAAACTGACAAGAACAATAGATCCTTTCAGTCCAATTCACTGTACATGCTGGGAACAGACGCCAGTGCTATTTGTGTTGTGTATGGCAATGGGAGCCCAATAGTGACTCTTCTTACGAGAAAACTACTCTTGCTCGTAGGACCAAAAACTGCATGTGACTCAACTCCATTTAGGACTGGGAAACAAACACTAGCTAGCCTTACAAGAAACACAATCTGCTTTTGAGAAAAGAGCACTCTTCTACTCTACTGTGTTTCCTATAGGACCAGAACAGTGAGCTTGCTCAGAACAAAAGAACTGTGCTTCCTACACACACGGGCCATATCTAGTTCAATTCTGCTTAGGAAACTGACAAGAACAGTGGAACCTCTTCAGTCCAATACACTGTACATGCTGGGAACAGACGCCAGTGCTATTTGCCCTGTGTATGGCAATGGGAGCACAATAGTGACTTTCCTTACCAGAAATAAACTCTTGCTCGTAGGACCAGAAACTGCATGTGATTCAACTCAATTTAGGACTGGGAAACAATCGCTAGCTTGCCGTACAAGAAACACACTCTGCTTTTGAGAAAAGAGCACTCTTCTACTCTATTGTGTTTCCTATGGGGTCCGAACAGTGAGCTTGCTCTGAACAAAAGAACTGTGCTTCCTACACACACGGATATACCTAGCTCAATTCTGCTTAGGAACCTGACAAAAACAGTAGCTCTTCTTCAGTCCGATACACTGTACTTGCTGGGAACAGACGCGAGTGCTATTTGCACTGTGTATGGCAATGGGAGCGCAATAGTGACTTTCCTTACTAGAAAACAATTCTTGCTCGTAGTACCAGAAACTGCATGTGATTCAACTCCATTTAGGACTGGGCAACAAATGCTAGCTCGCCTCACATGAAACTCACCCTGCTTTTGAGAAAAGAGAACTCTTCTACTCTACTGTGTTTCCTATGGGGACCGAACAGTGAGCTTGCTCAGAACAAAAGAACTGTGCTTCCTATACACGCGGCCATATCTAGTTCAACACTGCTTAGGAAACTGACAAGAACAGTAGATCCTCTTCAGTCCAATACTCTGTACATGCTGGGACAGACGCCAGTGCTATATGCACTGTGTATGGCAGTGGGAGGGCAATAGTGACTCTTATTACCAGAAAAAAACTCTTGCTCGTAGGACCAGAAACTGCACGGGATTCAATTCCATTTCTGACTGGGAAACAAACACTAGCTTGCCTTTCAAGAAACACACTCTGCTTTTGAGAAAAGAGCACTCTTCTAATCTACAGTGTTTCCAATGGTGTCCGAACAGTGAGCTTGCTCAGAACAAAAGAACTGTGCTTCCTACACACACGGGCCATATCTAGTTCAACTCTACTTAGGAAACTGACAAGAACAGTAGCCCCTCTTCAGTCCAATACACTGTCCTTGCTGGGAACAGACGCGAGTGCTATTTGCATTATGTATGGCAATGGGAGCGCAATAATGACTTTCCTTACCAGAAAACAACTCTTGCTCGTAGACCAGAAACTGCATGTGATTCAACTCCATTTAGGACAGGGAAACAAACGCTAGCTCGCCTTACAAGAAACACACTCTGCTTTTGAGAAAAGAGCACTCTTCTACTCTACTGTGTTTCCTATAGGGCCAGAACAGTGAGCTTGCTCAGAACAAAAGAACTGTGCTTCCTACACACACGGCCATAGTTCAATTCTGCTTAGGAACCTGACTAGAACAGTAGATTCTCTTCAGTCCAATACACTGTACATGCTGAGAACCGACGCCAGTGCTATTTGCCCTGTGTATGACAATGGGGAGCGCAATATTGACTCTTCTTACCAGAAAACCACGCTTGCTCGTAGGACCACAAACTGCATGTGATTCAACTCCATTTAGGACTACAAAACAAACGCTAGCTCGCCTTACAAGAAACACACTCTGTTTTTGAGAAAAGAGCACCCATCTACTCTACTGCGTTTCCTATGGTGTCCAAACAGTGAGCTTGCTCAGAACAAAAGATCTGTGCTTCCCTACACACATGGACCATATCTAGTTCAACTCTGCTTAGGAAACTGAGAAGAACAGTAGCTCCTCTTCAGTCCAATACACTGTATTTGCTGGGAACAGACGCGAGTGCTATTTGCACTGTCTATGGCATTTGGGGCGCAATAGTGACTCTGTCTTACCAGAAAACAACTCTTGCTCATAGGACCAAAAACTGCATGTGACTCAATTCCATTTAGGACTGAAAATCAAACGCGAGCTCGCCTTACAAGAAACACACTCTGCTTTAGAGAAAAGAACACTCTTCTCCTCTACTCTGTTTCCTACAGGGGCCAGAACAGTGAGCTTGCTCTGAACATTATAACTGTGCTTCCTACACACACGGGCCATATCTAGTTCAACTCTGCTTAGGAAACTGACAAGAACAGTAGCTCCTCTTCAGTCGGATACACTGTACTTGCTGGGAACAGACGCGAGTGCTATTTGCACTGTGTATGGCAATGGGAGCGCAATAGTGGCTTTCCTTACTAGAATACAATTCTTGCTCGTAGGACCAGAAACTCCATGTAATTCAACTCCATTTAGGACTGGGCAACAAATGCTAGCTCGCCTCACATGAAACACACCCTGCTTTTGAGAAAAGAGAACTCTTCTACTCTACTGTGTTTCCTATGGTGACCGAACAGTGAGCTTGCTCAGAACAAAAAACTGTGCTTCCTACACACGCGGCCATATCTAGTTCAACACTGCTTAGGAAACTGACAAGAACAGTAGATCCTCTTCAGTCCAATACTCTGTACATGCTGGGACAGACGCCAGTGCTATATGCACTGTGTATCGGCAGTGGGAGGGCAATAGTGACTTTCCTTACCAGAAAACAACTCTTGCTCGTAGGACCAGAAACTGCATGTGATTCAACTCCATTTAGGACTGGGAAACAAACGCGAGCTCGCCTTACAAAAAAAACCACTCTGCTTTAGATAAAAGAGCACTCTTCTACTCTACTGTGTTTCCTATAGGGCCAGAACAGTGAGCTTGCTCAGAACATAAGAACTGTGCTTCCTACACACACGGGACATATCTACTTCAATTCTGCTTAGGAAACTGACAAGAACAGTAGCTCCTCTTCAGTCTGATACACTGTACTTGCTGAGAACAGACGCGAGTGCTATTTGCACTGTGTATGGCAATTGGAGCAAAATAGTGATTCGTCTGACCAGAAAACAACTCTTCCTCGTAGGACAAAAAACTGCATGTGACTCAACTCCATTTAGGACTGGGAAACAAACTCTATCTCGACTTACAAGAAACAAACTCTGCTTTTGAGAAAAGAGCACTCTTCTATTCTTCTGTGTTTCCTATAGGGCCAGAAAAGTGAGCTTGCTCAGAACAAATGAATTGTGCTTCCTACACACAGGGGCCATATCTAGTTCAACTCTGCTTAGGAAACTGAGAAGAGCAGTCTCTCCTCTTCAGTCCAATACACTGTACTTGCTGGGAAGACAAGGGAGTGCTATTTGCACTGTGTATGGCAATGGGAGCGCAATAGTGACTTTCCTTACCAGAAAACAACTCTTGATCGTAGGACCAGAAACTGCATGTGTTTCAACTCCATTTAGGACTGGGAAACAAACGCTAGCTCGCCTTACAAGAAACACACTCTGCTTTTGAGAAAAGAGCAATCTTCTACTCTACTGTGTTTCCTATAGGGCCAGAACAGAGAGCTTGCTCAGAACAAAAGAACTGTGCTTCCTACATACACGGCCATATCTAGTTCAATTCTGCTTAGGAAACTGACAAGAACAATAGCTCCTTTTCAGACTAATACACTGTACTTGCTGGAAACAGATGCGTGTGCTATTTGCACTGTGTATGGCAAAGGGAGAGCAATAGTGACTTTCCTTACCAGAAAACAACTCTTGCTGGTAGGACCAAAAAGTTCATGTGATTCAACTCCATTTAGGACTGGGACTGGGAAACAAACGCTAGCTCGCCTTTCAAGAAACACACTCTGCTTTTGAGAAAAGAGCACTCTTCTACTCTACTGTGTTTCCTATAGGGCCAGAACAGAGAGCTTGCTCAGAACAAAAGAACTGTGCTTCCTTTATACACGGCCATATCTAGTTCAATTCTGCTTAGCAAACTGACAAGAACAATAGATCCTTTCAGTCCAATTCACTGTACATGCTGGGAACAGACGCCAGTGCTATTTGTGTTGTGTATGGCAATGGGAGCCCAATAGTGACTCTTCTTACGAGAAAACTACTCTTGCTCGTAGGACCAAAAACTGCATGTGACTCAACTCCATTTAGGACTGGGAAACAAACACTAGCTAGCCTTACAAGAAACACAATCTGCTTTTGAGAAAAGAGCACTCTTCTACTCTACTGTGTTTCCTATAGGACCAGAACAGTGAGCTTGCTCAGAACAAAAGAACTGTGCTTCCTACACACACGGGCCATATCTAGTTCAATTCTGCTTAGGAAACTGACAAGAACAGTGGAACCTCTTCAGTCCAATACACTGTACATGCTGGGAACAGACGCCAGTGCTATTTGCCCTGTGTATGGCAATGGGAGCACAATAGTGACTTTCCTTACCAGAAATAAACTCTTGCTCGTAGGACCAGAAACTGCATGTGATTCAACTCAATTTAGGACTGGGAAACAATCGCTAGCTTGCCGTACAAGAAACACACTCTGCTTTTGAGAAAAGAGCACTCTTCTACTCTATTGTGTTTCCTATGGGGTCCGAACAGTGAGCTTGCTCTGAACAAAAGAACTGTGCTTCCTACACACACGGATATACCTAGCTCAATTCTGCTTAGGAACCTGACAAAAACAGTAGCTCTTCTTCAGTCCGATACACTGTACTTGCTGGGAACAGACGCGAGTGCTATTTGCACTGTGTATGGCAATGGGAGCGCAATAGTGACTTTCCTTACTAGAAAACAATTCTTGCTCGTAGTACCAGAAACTGCATGTGATTCAACTCCATTTAGGACTGGGCAACAAATGCTAGCTCGCCTCACATGAAACTCACCCTGCTTTTGAGAAAAGAGAACTCTTCTACTCTACTGTGTTTCCTATGGGGGACCGAACAGTGAGCTTGCTCAGAACAAAAGAACTGATGCTTCCTATACACGCGGCCATATCTAGTTCAACACTGCTTAGGAAACTGACAAGAACAGTAGATCCTCTTCAGTCCAATACTCTGTACATGCTGGGACAGACGCCAGTGCTATATGCACTGTGTATGGCAGTGGGAGGGCAATAGTGACTCTTATTACCAGAAAAAAACTCTTGCTCGTAGGACCAGAAACTGCACGGGATTCAATTCCATTTCTGACTGGGAAACAAACACTAGCTTGCCTTTCAAGAAACACACTCTGCTTTTGAGAAAAGAGCACTCTTCTAATCTACAGTGTTTCCAATGGTGTCCGAACAGTGAGCTTGCTCAGAACAAAAGAACTGTGCTTCCTACACACACGGGCCATATCTAGTTCAACTCTACTTAGGAAACTGACAAGAACAGTAGCCCCTCTTCAGTCCAATACACTGTCCTTGCTGGGGAACAGACGCGAGTGCTATTTGCATTATGTATGGCAATGGGAGCGCAATAATGACTTTCCTTACCAGAAAACAACTCTTGCTCGTAGACCAGAAACTGCATGTGATTCAACTCCATTTAGGACAGGGAAACAAACGCTAGCTCGCCTTACAAGAAACACACTCTGCTTTTGAGAAAAGAGCACTCTTCTACTCTACTGTGTTTCCTATAGGGCCAGAACAGTGAGCTTGCTCAGAACAAAAGAACTGTGCTTCCTACACAACACGGCCATTTCTAGTTCAATTCTGCTTAGGAACCTGACTAGAACAGTAGATTCTCTTCAGTCCAATACACTGTACATGCTGAGAACCGACGCCAGTGCTATTTGCCCTGTGTATGACAATGGGAGCGCAATATTGACTCTTCTTACCAGAAAACCACGCTTGCTCGTAGGACCACAAACTGCATGTGATTCAACTCCATTTAGGACTACAAAACAAACGCTAGCTCGCCTTACAAGAAACACACTCTGTTTTTGAGAAAAGAGCACCCATCTACTCTACTGCGTTTCCTATGGTGTCCAAACAGTGAGCTTGCTCAGAACAAAAGATCTGTGCTTCCTACACACATGGACCATATCTAGTTCAACTCTGCTTAGGAAACTGAGAAGAACAGTAGCTCCTCTTCAGTCCAATACACTGTATTTGCTGGGAACAGACGCGAGTGCTATTTGCACTGTCTATGGCATTTGGGGCGCAATAGTGACTCTTCTTACCAGAAAACAACTCTTGCTCATAGGACCAAAAACTGCATGTGACTCAATTCCATTTAGGACTGAAAATCAAACGCGAGCTCGCCTTACAAGAAACACACTCTGCTTTAGAGAAAAGAACACTCTTCTCCTCTACTCTGTTTCCTACAGGGCCAGAACAGTGAGCTTGCTCTGAACATTATAACTGTGCTTCCTACACACACGGGCCATATCTAGTTCAACTCTGCTTAGGAAACTGACAAGAACAGTAGCTCCTCTTCAGTCGGATACACTGTACTTGCTGGGAACAGACGCGAGTGCTATTTGCACTGTGTATGGCAATGGGAGCGCAATAGTGGCTTTCCTTACTAGAATACAATTCTTGCTCGTAGGACCCAGAAACTCCATGTAATTCAACTCCATTTAGGACTGGGCAACAAATGCTAGCTCGCCTCACATGAAACACACCCTGCTTTTGAGAAAAGAGAACTCTTCTACTCTACTGTGTTTCCTATGGTGACCGAACAGTGAGCTTGCTCAGAACAAAAAACTGTGCTTCCTACACACGCGGCCATATCTAGTTCAACACTGCTTAGGAAACTGACAAGAACAGTAGATCCTCTTCAGTCCAATACTCTGTACATGCTGGGACAGACGCCAGTGCTATATGCACTGTGTATGGCAGTGGGAGGGCAATAGTGACTTTCCTTACCAGAAAACAACTCTTGCTCGTAGGACCAGAAACTGCATGTGATTCAACTCCATTTAGGACTGGGAAACAAACGCGAGCTCGCCTTACAAAAAAAACCACTCTGCTTTAGATAAAAGAGCACTCTTCTACTCTACTGTGTTTCCTATAGGGCCAGAACAGTGAGCTTGCTCAGAACATAAGAACTGTGCTTCCTACACACACGGGACATATCTACTTCAATTCTGCTTAGGAAACTGACAAGAACAGTAGCTCCTCTTCAGTCTGATACACTGTACTTGCTGAGAACAGACGCGAGTGCTATTTGCACTGTGTATGGCAATTGGAGCAAAATAGTGATTCGTCTGACCAGAAAACAACTCTTCCTCGTAGGACAAAAAACTGCATGTGACTCAACTCCATTTAGGACTGGGAAACAAACTCTATCTCGACTTACAAGAAACAAACTCTGCTTTTGAGAAAAGAGCACTCTTCTATTCTTCTGTGTTTCCTATAGGGCCAGAAAAGTGAGCTTGCTCAGAACAAAAGAATTGTGCTTCCTACACACAGGGGCCATATCTAGTTCAACTCTGCTTAGGAAACTGAGAAGAGCAGTCTCTCCTCTTCAGTCCAATACACTGTACTTGCTGGGAAGACAAGGGAGTGCTATTTGCACTGTGTATGGCAATGGGAGCGCAATAGTGACTTTCCTTACCAGAAAACAACTCTTGATCGTAGGACCAGAAACTGCATGTGTTTCAACTCCATTTAGGACTGGGAAACAAAAGATAGCTCGCCTTACAAGAAACACACTATGCTTTAGAGAAAAGAACACTTTTCTACTCTACTGTGTTTCCTATGTGGTCTGAACTGTGAGCTTGCTCAGAACAAAAGAACTGTGCTTCCTACACACTCGGACCATATGTAGTTCAACTCTGCTTAGGAAACTGACAAGAACAGTAGTTCCTATTCAGTCCAATACACTGTACTTGCTGGGAACAGACGCGAGTGCTATTTGCACTGTGTATGGTAATGGGAGCACAATAGTGACTTTCCTTACCAGAAAACAACTCTTGCTCGTAGCACCACAAACTGCATGTGATTCAACTCCATTTAGGACTAGGAAACAAACGCTAGCTCGCCTTACAAGAAACACACTCTGCTTTTGAGAAAAGAGCACGCTTCTACTCTACTGCGTTTCCTATGGGGTCCAAACAGTGAGCTTGCTCAGAACAAAAGAACAGGGCTTCCTACACAAATGGACCATATCTAGTTCAACTCTGCTTAGGAAACTGACAAGAACAGTAGCTCCTATTCAATCCAATACACTGTACTTTCTGGGAACAGACGCGAGTGCTATTTGTACTGTGTATGGCATTTGGAGCGCAATAGTGACTCTTCTTACCAGAAAACAACTCTTGCTCATAGGACCAAAAACTGCATGTGACTCAACTCCATTTAGGACCGGGAATCAAACGCGAGCTCGCCTTACAATAAACACACTCTGCTTTAGAGAAAAGAACACTCTTCTACTCTGCTGTGTTTCCTACAGGACCAGAACAGTGTGCTTGCTCAGAACATAATAACTGTGCTTCCTACACACACGGGCCATATCTAGTTCCACTCTGCTTAGGAAACTGACAAGAACAGGAGCTCCTATTCAGTCTGAAACACTGTACTTGCGGAGAACAGACGCGAGTGCTATTTGCACTGTGTATGGCAATTGGAGCACAATAGTGACTCGTCTTACCAGAAAACAACTCTTGCTCGTAGGACAAAAAACTGCATGTGACTCAACTCCATTTAGGACTGGGAAACAAACTCTAGCTCGCCTTACAAGAAACACACTCTGCTTTTGAGAAAAGAGCACTCTTCTACTCTACTGTGTTTCCTATAGGGTCAGAACAGTGAGCTTTCTCAGAACAAATAAACTGTGCTTCCTAGACACACGGGCCATATCTAGTTCAACTCTGCTTAGGAAACTGAGAAGAACAGTAGCTCCTCTTCAGTCCAATACACTGTACTTGCTGGGAACAAACGGGAGTGCTATTTGCACTGTGTATGGCAATGGGAGCGCAATAGTGACTTTCCTTACCAGAAAACAACTCTTGCTTGTAGGACCAGAAACTGCATGTGATTCAACTCCATTTAGGACTGGGAAAAAAACGCTAGCTCGCCTTACAAGAAACACACTCTGCTTTAGAGAAAAAAGCACTCTTCTAGTCTACTGTGTTTCCTATGGGGTCGAAACAGAGAGCTTGCTCAGAAGAAAAGAACTGTGCTTCCTACACACACGGAACATATGTAGTTCAACTCTGCTTAGGATCCTGACAAGAACAGTAGCTCCTCTTCAGACCAATACACTGTATATGCTGGGAACAGACGCGAGTGCTATTTGCACTGTGTATGGCAATGAGAGCACAATAGTGACTTTCCTTACCAGAAAACAACTCTTGCTCATAGGACCAAAAACTGCATGTGACTCAACTCCATTTAGGACCGGGAATCAAACGCGAGCTCGCCTTACAATAAACACACTCTGCTTTAGAGAAAAGAACACTCTTCTACTCTGCTGTGTTTCCTACAGGACCAGAACAGTGAGCTTGCTCAGAACATAATAACTATGCTTCCTAAACACACGGGCCATATCTAGTTCCACTCTGCTTAGGAAACTGACAAGAACAGTAGCTCCTCTTCAGTCTGATACACTGTACTTGCTGAGAACAGACGCGAGTGCTATTTGCACTGTGTATGGCAATTGGAGCACAATAGTGACTCGTCTTACCAGAAAACAACTCTTGCTCGTAGGACAAAAACCTGCATGTGACTCAACTCCAATTAGGACTGGGAAACAAACTCTAGCTCGCCTTACAAGAAACACACTCTGCTTTTGAGAAAAGAGCACTCTTCTACTCTACTGTGTTTCCTGTAGGGCCAGAACAGTGAGCTTGCTCAGAACAAATAAACTGTGCTTCCTAGACACACGGGCCATATCTAGTTCAACTCTGCTTAGGAAACTGAGAAGAACAGTAGCTCCTCTTCAGTCCAATACACTGTACTTGCTGGGAACAAACGGGAGTGCTATTTGCACTGTGTATGGCAATGGGAGCGCAATAGTGACTTTCCTTACCAGAAAACAAATCTTGCTCGTAGGACCAGAAACTGCATGTGATTCAACTCCATTTAGGACTGGGAAAAAAACGCTAGCTTGCCTTACAAGAAACACACTCTGCTTTAGAGAAAAAAGCACTCTTCTACTCTACTGTGTTTCCTATGGGGTCGAAACAGAGAGCTTGCTCAGAAAAAAAGAACTGTGCTTCCTACACACATGGAACATATGTAGTTCAACTCTGCTTAGGATCCTGACAAGAACAGTAGCTCCTCTTCAGACCAATACACTGTATATGCTGGGAACAGACGCGAGTGCTATTTGCACTGTGTATGGCAATGAGAGCACAATAGTGACTTTCCTTACTAGAAAACATTTCTTGCTCGTAGGACCAGAAACTGCATGTAATTCAACTCCATTTAGGACTATGCAACAAATGCTAGCTCGCCTCACATGAAACACACCCTGCTTTTGAGAAAAGAGAACTCTTCTACTCTACTGTGTTTCCTATGGGGACCGAAGAGTGAGCTTGCTCAGAACAAAAGAACTGTGCTTCCTACACACGCGGCCATATCTAGTTCAACACTGCTTAGGAAACTGACAAGAACAGTAGATCCTCTTCAGTTCAATACTCTGTACATGCTGGGACAGACGCCAGTGCTATATGCACTGTGTATCGCAGTGGGAGGGCAATAGTGACTCTTATTACCAGAAAAAAACTCTTGCTCGTAGGACCAGAAACTGCATGGGATTCAATTCCATTTCTGACTGGGAAACAAACACTAGCTTGCCTTTCAAGAAACACACTCTGCTTTTGAGAAAAGAGCACACTTCTAATCTACAGTGTTTCCTATGGTGTCCGAACAGTGAGCTTGCTCAGAACAAAAGAACTGTGCTTCCTACACACACGGGCCATATCTAGTTCAACTCTGCTTAGGAAACTGACAAGAACAGTAGCTCCTCTTCAGACCAATACACTGTCCTTGCTGGGAACAGACGCGAGTGCTATTTGCACTGTGTATGGGAAAGGGAGCACAATAGTGACTTTCCTTACCAGAAAACAACTCTTGCTGGTAGGACCAAAAACTGCATGTGATTCAACTCCATTTTGGACTGGGAAACAAACGCTAGCTCGCCTTACAAGAAACACACTCTGCTTTTGAGAAAAGAGCAATCTTCTACTCTACTGTGTTTCCTATAGGGCCAGAACAGAGAGCTTGCTCAGAACAAAAGAACTGTGCTTCCTACATACACGGCCATATCTAGTTCAGTTCTGCTTAGGAAACTGACAAGAACAATAGCTCCTTTTCAGACTAATACACTGTACTTGCAGGAAACAGACGAGTGTGCTATTTGCACTGTGTATGGCAAAGGGAGAGCAATAGTGACTTTCCTTACCAGAAAACAACTCTTGCTGGTAGGACCAAAAAGTTCATGTGATTCAACTCCATTTAGGACTGGGACTGGGAAACAAACGCTAGCTCGCCTTTCAAGAAACACACTCTGCTTTTGAGAAAAGAGCACTCTTCTACTCTACTGTGTTTCCTATAGGGCCAGAACAGAGAGCTTGCTCAGAACAAAAGAACTGTGCTTCCTTTATACACGGCCATATCTAGTTCAATTCTGCTTAGCAAACTGACAAGAACAATAGATCCTTTCAGTCCAATTCACTGTACATGCTGGGAACAGACGCCAGTGCTATTTGTGTTGTGTATGGCAATGGGAGCCCAATAGTGACTCTTCTTACGAGAAAACTACTCTTGCTCGTAGGACCAAAAACTGCATGTGATTCAACTCCATTTAGGACTGGGCAACAAATGCTAGCTCGCATCACATGAAACACACCCTGCTTTTGGGAAAAGAGAACTCTTCTACTCTACTGTGTTTCCTATGGGGACCGAACAGTGAGCTTGCTCAGAACAAAAAAAATGTGCTTCCTACACACAGGGCCATATCTAGTTCAAGTCTGCTTAGAAACCTGAGAAGAACAGTAGCTCCTCTACAGTCCGATACACTTTACTTGCTGAGAACAGACACGAGTGCTATTTGCAATGTGTATGGCAATGGGGCACAATAGTGACTCGTCTTACCAGAAAACAACTCTTGCTCGTAGGACAAAAAACTGCATGTGACTCAACTCCATTTAGGACTGGGAAACAAACTCTATCTCGCCTTACAAGAAACACACTCTGCTTTTGAGAAAAGAGCACTCTTCTACTCAATTGTGTTTCCTATAGGGCCAGAACAAGGAGCTTACTCAGAACAAAAGAACTGTGCTTCCTACACACACGGGCCATATCTAGTTCAACTCTGCTTAGGAAACTGACAAGAACAGTAGCTCCTTTTCAGTCCAATACACTGTACTTACTGGGAACAGACGGGAGGGCTATTTGCACTGTGTATGGCAATGGGAGCGCAATAGTGACTTTCTTTACCAGAAAACTATTCTTGCTCGTAGGAACACAAACTGCATTGGATTCAACTCCATTTAGGACTGGGAAACAAACGCTAGCTCGCCAAACAAGAAACACACTCTACTTTTGAGAAAAGAGCACTCTTCTACTCTACTGTGTTTCCTACGGGGTCCGAACAGTGAGCTTGCTCAGAACAAAAAAAATGTGCTTCCTACACACAGGGCCATATCTAGTTCAAGTCTGCTTAGGAACCTGAGAAGAACAGTAGATCCTCTTCTATCCAACACACTGTACTTGCTGCGAACAGACAGGAGTGCTATTTGCACTGTGTATGGCAATGGGAGGGCAATAGTGACTTTCCTTACCAGAAAACAACTCTTGCACATACGACCAGAAACTGCATGTGATTCAACTCCATTTAGGTCTGGGAAACAAACGCTAGCTCGCCTTACAAGAAACACACTCTGCTTTTGATAAAAGAGCACTCTTTTACTCTACTGTGTTTCCTATGGGGTCCAAAGAGTGAGCTTGCTCAGAACAAAAGAACTGTGCTTCTTACACACATGGACCATATCTAGTTCAACTCTGCTTAGGAAACTGACAAGAACGGTAGCTCCGATTCAGTCCAATAAACTGTACTTGCTGGGAACAGACGCGAGTGCTATTTGCACTGTGTATGGCATTTGGAGCGCAATAGTGACTCTTCTTACCATAAAACAACTCTTGCTCGTAGGACCAAAAACTGCATTTGATTCAACTCCATTTAGGACTGGGAAACAAAAGCGAGCTCGCCTTACAAAAAAAAACACTCTGCTTTAGATAAAAGAGCACTCTTCTACTCTACTGTGTTTCCTATAGGGCCAGAACAGTGAGCTTGCTCAGAAAAAAAGAACTGTGCTTCCTACACACACGGGACATATCTAGTTCAACTCTGCTTAGGAAACTGACAAGAACAGTAGCTCCTCTTCAGTCCGATACACTTTACTTGCTGAGAACAGACGCGAGTGCTGTTTGCACTGTGTATGGCAATTGGAGCACAATAGTGACTCGTCTTACCAGAAAACAACTTTTGCTCGTAGGACAAAAAACTGCATGTAACTCAACTCCATTTAGGACTGGGAAACAAACTCTATCTCGACTTACAAGAAACACACTCTGCTTTTGAGAAAAGAGCACTCTTCTACTCTTCTGTGTTTCCAATAGGGCCAGAACAGTGAGCTTGCTCAGAACAAAAGAACTGTGCTTCCTACACACACGGGCCATATCTAGTTCAACTCTGCTCAGGAAACTGACAAGAACAGTAGCTCCTCTTCAATCCAATACACTGTCCTTGCTGGGAACAGACGCAAGTGCTATTTGCACTATGTATGGCAATGGGAGCACAATAATGACTTTCCTTACCAGAAAACAACTCTTGCTCGCAGGACCAGAAACTGCATGTGATTCAACTCCATTTAGGACTGGGAAACAAACGCTAGCTCGCCTTACAAGAAACACACTCTGCTTTTGAGAAAAGAGCACTATTCTACTCTACTGTGTTTCCTATGGGGTCCGAACAGTGAGCTTGCTCAGAACAAAAGAACTGTGCTTCCTACACACACGGGCCATATCTAGTTCAACTCTGCTTAGGAAACTGAGAAGAGCAGTCTCTCCTCTTCAGTCCAATACACTGTACTTGCTGGGAAGACAAGGGAGTGCTATTTGCACTGTGTATGGCAATGGGAGCGCAATAGCGACTTTCCTTACCAGAAAACAACTCTTGCTCGTAAGACCAGAAACTGCATGTGATTCAACTCCATTTAGGACTGGGAAACAAACGCTAGCTCGCCTTACAACGAACACACTATGCTTTAGAAAAAAGAGCACTCTTCTACTCTACTGTGTTTCCTATGAGGTTCAAACAGTGAGCTTGCTCAGAACAAAAGAACTGTGCTTTCTACACACTCGGACCATATATAGTTCAACTCTGCTTAGGAAACTGACAAGAACAGTAGTTCCTATTCAGTCCAATACACTGTACTTGCTGGGTACAGACACGAGTGCTATATGCACTGTGTAAGGTAATGGGAGCACAATAGTGACTTTCCTTACAAGAAAACAACTCTTCCTCGTAGCACCACAAACTGCATGTGATTCAACTCCATTTAGGACTAGGAATCAAACTCTAGCTCGCCTTACAAGAAACACACTCTGCTTTTGAGAAAAGAGCACTCTTCTACTCTACTGTGTTTCCTATAGGGCCAGAACAGTGAGCTTGCTCAGAACAAAAGAACTGTGCTTCCTACACACACGGGCCATATCTAGTACAATTCTGCTTAGAAAACTGACAAGAACAGTGGAACCTCTTCAGTCCAATACACTGTACATGCTGGGAACAGACGCCAGTGCTATTTGCACTGTGTATGGCAATGGGAGCACAATAGTGACTTTCCTTACCAGAAATAAACTCTTGCTCGTAGGACCAGAAACTGCATGTGATTCAACTCCATTTAGGACTGGGAAACAAACGCTAGCTTGCCGTACAAGAAACACACTCTGCTTTTGAGAAAAGAGCACTCTTCTACTCTACTGTGTTTCCTATAGGATCCGAACGGTTAGCTTGCTCTGAACAAAAGAACTGTGCTTCCCACACACACGGCCATATCTAGTTCAATTCTGCTTAGGAACCTGACAAGAACAGTAGATCTTCTTCAGTCCAATACACCGTACTTGCTGGGAACAGACGCCAGTGCTATTTGTCCTGTGTATGGCAATGGCAGCGCAATAGTGACTATTTTTACCATAAAACAACTCTTGCTTGTAGGATTAGAAACTGCATGTGATTCAACTCCATTTAGGACTGGGAAACAAACGCTAGCTTGCCTTTCAAGAAACACACTCTGCTTTTGAGAAAAGAGCACTCTTCTACTCTACTGTGTTTCCTATAGGGCCAGAACAGTGAGCTTGCTCAGAAAAAAAGAACTGTGCTTCCTACATACAGGGCCATATCTAGTTCAATTCTGCTTAGGAAACTGACAAGAACAATAGATCCTTCTCAGTCCAATGCACTGTACATGCTCGAACAGACGTGAGTGATATATACCCTGTGTATGACAATGGGAGCGCAATAGTGACTCTTCTTACCATAAAACAACTCTTGCTCGTAGGACCAGAAACAGCATGTGATTCAACTCCATTTAAGACTGGGCAACAAATGCTAGCTCGCATCACATGAAACACACCCTGCTTTTGAGAAAAGAGAACTCTTCTACTCTACTGTGTTTCCTATGGGGACAGAACAGTGAGCTTGCTCTGAACAAAAGAACTGTGATTCCTACACAAACGGCTATATCTAGTTCAACACTGCTTAGGAAACTGACAAGAACAGTAGATCCTCTTCAGTCCAATACACTGTACTTGCTGGGAACAGACGCGAATGCCATTTGCACTGTGTAGGGCAATTGGAGCACAATAGTGACTTTCCTTACCAGAAAACAACTCTTCCTCGTAGGACAAGGAACTGCATGTGATTCATCTCCATTTCAGACTGGGAAAGAAACGCTAGCTCGCCTTACAAGAAACACACTCTGCTTTAGAGAAAAGAGCACTTTCTACTCTACTGTGTTTCCTATGGGGTCCAAACAGTGAGCTTGCTCAGAACAAAAGAACTGTGCTTCCTACACAGATGAACCATATGTAGTTCAACTCTGCTTAGGAAACTGACAAGAACAGTAGCTCCTCTTCAGTCCGATACACTTTACTTGCTGAGAACAGACGCGAGTGCTATTTGCACTGTGTATGGCAATGGGAGCACAATAGTGACTCGTCTTACCAGAAAACAACTCTTGCTCGTAGGACAAAAAACTGCATGTGACTCAACTCCATTTAGGACTGGGAAACAAACTCTATCTCGCCTTACAAGAAACACACTCTGCTTTTGAGAAAAGAGCACTCTTCTACTCAATTGTGTTTCCTATAGGGCCAGAACAATGAGCTTACTCAGAACAAAAAAACTGTGCTTCCTACACACACGGGCCATATCTAGTTCAACTCTGCTTAGGAAACTGAGAAGAACGGTAGCTCCTTTTCAGTCCAATACACTGTACTTACTGGGAACAGACGGGAGGGCTATTTGCACTGTGTATGGCAATGGGAGCGCAATAGTGACTTTCCTTACCAGAAAACAACTCTTGCTCGTAGGAACAAAAACTGCATTGGATTCAACTCCATTTAGGACTGGGAAACAAACGCTAGCTCGCCATACAAGAAACATACTCTGCTTTTGAGAAAAGAGCACTCTTCTACTCTACTGTGTTTGCTAAGGGGTCTGAACAGTGAGCTTGCTCAGAACAAAAAAACTTTGCTTCCTACACACAGGGCCATATCTAGTTCAACTCTGCTTAGGAAACTGAAAAGAACAGTAGCTCCTATTCAGTACAATACACTGTACTTGCTGGGAACAGACACGAGTGCTATTTGCACTGTGTATGGCATTTGGAGCGCAATAGTGACTCTTCTTACCATAAAACAACTCTTGCTCGTAGGACCAAAAACTGCATGTGATTCAACTCCATTTAGGACTGGGAAACAAACGCGAACTCGCCTTACAAAAAAAAACACTCTGCTTTAGATAAAAGAGCACTCTTCTACTCTACTGTGTTTCCTATAGGGCCAGAACAGTGAGCTTGCTCAGAACATAAGAACTGTGCTTCCTACACACACGGGACATATCTACTTCAATTCTGCTTAGGAAACTGACGAGAACAGTAGCTCCTCTTCAGTCTGATACACTGTACTTGCTGAGAACAGACGCGAGTGCTATTTGCACTGTGTATGGCAATTGGAGCACAATAGTGATTCGTCTTACCAGAAAACAACTCTTCCTCGTAGGACAAAAAACTGCATGTGACTCAACTCCATTTAGGACTGGGAAACAAACTCTATCTCGACTTACAAGAAACAAACTCTGCTTTTGAGAAAAGAGCACTCTTCTATTCTTCTGTTTTTCCTATAGGGCCAGAAAAGTGAGCTTGCTCAGAACAAAAGAATTGTGCTTCCTACACACAGGGGCCATATCTAGTTCAACTCTGCTTAGGAAACTGAGAAGAGCAGTCTCTCCTCTTCAGTCCAATACACTGTACTTGCTGGGAAGACAAGGGAGTGCTATTTGCACTGTGTATGGCAATGGGAGCGCAATAGTGACTTTCCTTACCAGAATACAACTCTTGATCGTAGGACCAGAAACTGCATGTGTTTCAACTCCATTTAGGACTGGGAAACAAAAGATAGCTCGCCTTACAAGAAACACACTATGCTTTAGAGAAAAGAACACTCTTCTACTCTACTGTGTTTCCTATGTGGTCTGAACTGTGAGCTTGCTCAGAACAAAAGAACTGTGCTTCCTACACACTCGGACCATATGTAGTTCAACTCTGCTTAGGAAACTGACAAGAACAGTAGTTCCTATTCAGTCCAATACACTGTACTTGCTGGGAACAGACGCGAGTGCTATTTGCACTGTGTATGGTAATGGGAGCACAATAGTGACTTTCCTTACCAGAAAACAACTCTTGCTCGTAGCACCACAAACTGCATGTGATTCAACTCCATTTAGGACTAGGAAACAAACGCTAGCTCGCCTTACAAGAAACACACTCTGCTTTTGAGAAAAGAGCACGCTTCTACTCTACTGCGTTTCCTATGGGGTCCAAACAGTGAGCTTGCTCAGAACAAAAGAACAGGGCTTCCTACACAAATGGACCATATCTAGTTCAACTCTGCTTAGGAAACTGACAAGAACAGTAGCTCCTATTCAATCCAATACACTGTACTTTCTGGGAACAGACGCGAGTGCTATTTGTACTGTGTATGGCATTTGGAGCGCAATAGTGACTCTTCTTACCAGAAAACAACTCTTGCTCATAGGACCAAAAACTGCATGTGACTCAACTCCATTTAGGACCGGGAATCAAACGCAAGCTCGCCTTACAATAAACACACTCTGCTTTAGAGAAAAGAACACTCTTCTACTGTGCTGTGTTTCCTACAGGACCAGAACAGTGTGCTTGCTCAGAACATAATAACTGTGCTTCCTACACACACGGGCCATATCTAGTTCCACTCTGCTTAGGAAACTGACAAGAACAGGAGCTCCTCTTCAGTCTGATACACTGTACTTGCTGAGAACAGACGCGAGTGCTATTTGCACTGTGTATGGCAATTGGAGCACAATAGTGACTCGTCTTACCAGAAAACAACTCTTGCTCGTAGGACAAAAAACTGCGTGTGACTCAACTCCATTTAGGACTGGGAAACAAACTCTAGCTCGCCTTACAAGAAACACACTCTGCTTTTGAGAAAAGAGCACTCTTCTACTCTACTGTGTTTCCTATAGGGTCAGAACAGTGAGCTTGCTCAGAACAAATAAACTGTGCTTCCTAGACACACGGGCCATATCTAGTTCAACTCTGCTTAGGAAACTGAGAAGAACAGAAGCTCCTCTTCAGTCCAATACACTGTACTTGCTGGGAACAAACGGGAGTGCTATTTGCACTGTGTATGGCAATGGGAGTGCAATAGTGACTTTCCTTACCAGAAAACAACTCTTGCTCGTAGGACCAGAAACTGCATGTGATTCAACTCCATTTAGGACTGGGAAAAAAAAACGCTAGCTCGCCTTACAAGAAACACACTTTGCTTTAGAGAAAAAAGCACTCTTCTAGTCTACTGTGTTTCCTATGGGGTCGAAACAGAGAGCTTGCTCAGAAAAAAAGTACTGTGCTTCCTACACACACGGAACATATGTAGTTCAACTCTGCTTAGGATCCTGACAAGAACAGTAGCTCCTCTTCAGACCAATACACTGTATATGCTGGGAACAGACGCGAGTGCTATTTGCACTGTGTATGGCAATGAGAGCACAATAGTGACTTTCCTTACCAGAAAACAACTCTTGCTCATAGGACCAAAAACTGCATGTGACTCAACTCCATTTAGGACTGGGAATCAAACGCGAGCTCGCCTTACAATAAACACACTCTGCTTTAGAGAAAAGAACACTCTTCTACTCTGCTGTGTTTCCTACAGGACCAGAACAGTGAGCTTGCTCAGAACATAATAACTGTGCTTCCTAAACACACGGGCCATATCTAGTTCCACTCTGCTTAGGAAACTGACAAGAACAGTAGCTCCTCTTCAGTCTGATACACTGTACTTGCTGAGAACAGACGCGAGTGCTATTTGCACTGTGTATGGCAATTGGAGCACAATAGTGACTTTCCTTACCAGAAAACAACTCTTGCTCATAGGACAAAAAACTGCATGTGACTCAACTCCATTTAGGACTGGGAAACAAACGCTAGCTCGCCTTCCAAGAAACACACTCTGCTTTTGAGAAAAGAGCACTCTTCTACTCTACTGTGTTTCCTATGTGTTCGGAACAGTGAGCTTGCTCAGAACAAAAAAACTGTGCTTCCTACAAACACGGCCATATCTAGTTCATCTCTGCTTAGGAATCTGACAAGAACAGTAGATACTCTTCAGTCCAGTACACTGTACTTGCTGGGAACAGACTGCAGGGCTATTTGTCCTGTGTATGGCAATGGCAACGCAATAGTGACTTTTCTTACCAGAAAACAACTCTTGCTCGTAGGACCAGAAACTGCATGTGATTCAACTCCATTTAGGACTGGGAAACAAACTCCAGCTCGCTTTACAAGAAAGACACTCTGCTTTTGAGAAAACAGCACTCTTCTACTCTACTTGTTTCCTATAGGGCCAGAACAGTGAGCTTGCTCAGAAAAAAAGAACTGTACTTCCTACACACGGGCCATATCTAGTTCAACTCTGCTTAGAAACTGAGAAGAACAGTAGCTCCTCTTCAGTCCAATACACTGTACTTGCTGTGAACAGACGGGGGGCTATTTGCACTGAGTACGGCAATGGGAGCGCAATAGTGACTTTCCTTACCAGAAAACAACTCTTGCTCGTAGGACCAGAAACTGCATGTGATTCAACTCCATTTAGGACTGGGAAACAAACTCCAGCTTGCTTTACAAGAAACACACTCTGCTTTAGAGAAAAGAGCACTCTTCTACTCTACTGTGTTTCCTATGGGGTCCAAACAGAGAGCTTGCTCAGAACAAAAAAACTGTGCTTCCTACACACACGGGCCATATCTAGTTCAACTCTGTTTAGGAAACTGACAAGAACAGTAGCTCCTCTTCAGTCCGATACACTGTACTTGCTGGGAACAGACGCGAGTGCTCTGCACTGTGTATGGCAATGGGAGCGCAATAGTGACTTTCCTACCAGAAAGCAACTCTTGCTCGTAGGACCACAAACTGCATGTGATTCAACGCCATTTAGGACTGGGAAACAAACGCTTGCTCGCCTTACAAGAAACACACTTGCTTTAGAGAAAAGAGCACTCTTCTTCTCTACTGTGTTTCCTATGGGGTCCAAACAGTGAGCTTGCTCAGAACAAAAGAACTGTGCTTCCTACACAAACGGACCATATGTAGTTCAACTCTGCTTAGGAAACTGACAAGAACAGTAGCTCCTCTTCAGTCCAATACACTGTACATGCTGGGAACAGACGCCAGTGCTATTTGCCCTGTGTATGATAATTGGAGCGCAATAGTGACTCTTCTTACCAGAAAACAACTCTTGCTCATAGGACCAGAAACTGCATGTGATTCAACTGCATTTAGGACTGGGAAACCAAAGCTAGCTCGCCTTACAAGAAACACACTCTGCTTTTGAGAAAAGAGCACTCTTCTACTCTACTGTGTTTCCTCTGGGGTCCGAACAGTGAGCTTGCTCAGAACAAAAGAACTGTGCTTCCTACACACACAGCCATATCTAGTTCAACTCTGCTTATGAAACTGACAAGAACAGTAGCTTCTCTACAGTCCAATACACTGTACTTGCTGGGAACAGACGCGAGTGCTATTTGCACTGTGGATGGCAATGGGAGCGCAATAGTGACTCTTCTTACCAGAAAACATCTCTTGCTCATAGGACCAGAAACTGCATGGGATTCAACTCGATTTCTTACTGAGAAACAAACACTACCTCGCCTTACAAGAAACACACTCTGCTTTTGAGAAAAGAACACTCTTCTAATCTACTGTGTTTCCTATGGGATCTGAACAGTGAGCTTGCTAAGAACAAAAGAATTGTGCTTCCTACACACACGGGCCATATCTAGTTCTACTCTGCTTAGGAAACTGACAAGAACATTAGCTCCTCTTCAGTCCAATACACTGTACTTGCTGGGAACAGACGCCAGTGCTATTTGCACTGTTTATACAATGGGAGCACAATAGTGACTCTTCTTACCAGAAAACAACTCTTGCTCGTAGGTAAAAAAAACTGCATGTGACTCAACTCCATTTAGGTCTGGGAAACAAACGCTAGCTCGCCTTACAAGAAACACACTTTGCTTTAGAGAAAAGAGCACTCTTCTACTCTACTGTGTTTCCTATGGGGTCCGAAGAGTGAGCTTTCTCAGAACAAAAGAACTGTGCTTCCTACACAAATGGCCATATCTAGTTCAATTCTGCTTAGGAACCTGACAAGAACAGTAGCTCCTCTTCAGTCCAATACACTGTACTGCTGGGAACAGACGCCAGTGCTATTTGTCCTGTGTATGCAAATGGCAGCACAATAGTGACTATTCTTATCATTAAACAACTCTTGCTCGTAGGACCAGAAACTGCATGTGATTCAACTCCATTTAGGACTGGGAAACAAACACGAGCTCGTCCTACAAGAAACACAATCTGCTTTAGGGAAAAGAGCACTCTTCTAATCTACTGTGTTTCATATAGGGCCAGAACAGTGAGCTTGCTCAGAACAAAAGAACTGTGCTTCCTACACACGGGCCATATCTAGTTCAACTCTGCTTAGGAAACTGACAAGAACAGTAGCTCCTCTTCAGTCCAATACACTGTACTTGCTGGGAACAGACGCGAGTGCTATTTGTACTGTGTATGGCAATGGGAGCGCAATAGTGACTTTCCTTACCAGAAAACAACTCTTGCTCGTAGGACCAGAAACTGCATGTGATTCAACTCCGTTTAGGACTGGGAAACAAATGCTAGCTCGCCTTACATGAAACACTCTCTGCTTTTGAGAAAAGAGCACTCTTCTACTCTACTGTGTTACCTATGGGGTCCAAACAGTGAGCTTGCTCAGACCAAAGAACTGTGCTTCCTATACACATGGACCATATCTAGTTCAACTCTGCTTAGGAGTCTGGCAAGAACAGTAGCTCCTCTTCAGTCCGATACACTGTACTTGCTGTGAAGAGACGCGAGTGCTATTTGCACTGTGTATGGCAATGGCAGCGCAATAGTGACTTTCCTTACCAGAAAACAACTCTTGCTCGTAGGACCAGAAACTGCATGTGATTCAACTCCGTTTAGGACTGGGAAACAAATGCTAGCTCGCCTCACATGAAACACTGTCTGCTTTTGAGAAAAGAGCACTCTTCTACTCTACTGTGTTTCCTATGGGGTCCAAACAGTGAGCTTGCTCAGAACAAAAGAACTGTGCTTCCTACACACAAGGACCATATCTAGTTCAACTCTGCTTAGGAAACTGACAAGAACAGTAGCTACTATTCAGTCCAATACACTGTGCTTGCTGGGAACAAACGCGAGTGCTATTTGCACTGTGTATGGCATTTGGAGCGCAATAGTGACTCTTCTTACCAGAAAACAACTCTTGCTCGTAGGACCAAAAACTGCCTGTGACTCAACTCCATTTAGGACTGGGAAACAAACGCGAGCTCGCCTTACAAGAAACACACTCTGCTTTTGAGAAAAGAGCACTCTTCTACTCTACTGTGTTTCCTATAGGGCCAGAACAGTGAGTTGGCTCAGAACATATTAACTGTGCTTCCTACACACACAGGCCATATCTAGTTCAACTCTGCTTAGGAAACTGACAAGAACAGTAGCTCCTCTTCAGTCTGATACACTGTACTTGCTGAGAGCAGACGCAAGTGCTACTTGCACTGTGTATGGCAATTGGAGCACAATAGTGACTCATCTTACCAGAAAACAACTCTTGCTCTTAGGACAAAAAACTGCATGTGACTCAACTCCATTTAGGACTGGGAAACAAACGCTAGCTCGCCTTACAATAAACACACTCTGCTTTTGAGAAAAGTGCACTCTTCTACTCTACTGTGTTTCCTATAGGGCCAGAAGAGTGAGCTTGCTCAGAACAAAAGAACTGTGCTTCCTACACACACGGCCATATCTAGTTCAATTCTGCTTAGGAAACTGACAAAAACAGCAGATCCTCTTCAGTCCAATACACTGTACATGCTGGGAACAGACGCCAGTGCTATTTGCCCTGTGTATGACAATGGGAGTGCAATAGTGACTCTTCTTACCAGAAAACAACTCTTCCTCGTAGGACCAGAAACTGCATGTGATTCAACTCCATTTAGAACTGGGAAACAAACGCTAGCTCGCCTTACAAGAAACACACTCTGCTTTTGAGAAAAGAGCACTCTTCTATTCTACTGTGTTTCCTAAAGGGCTAGAATAGTGAGCTTGCTCAGAACAAAAGAACTGTGCTTCCTACACACACGAGCCATATCTAGAGTTGTTTTCTGGTAAGAAGAGTCACTATTGTGTTCCCATTGCCATACACAGTGCAATAGCACACGCGTCTGTTCCCAGCAAGTACAGTGTATTTGACTGAAGAGTATGTACTGTTCTTGTCAGTTTCCTAAGCAGTGTTGAACTAGATATGGCCTGTGTGTGTCGGAAGCACAGTTCTTTTTTTCTGAGCAAGCTCACTGTTCGGATCCCATAGGAAACACAGTAGAGTAGAAGAGTGCCCTTTTCTCAAAAGGAGAGTGTGTTTCTTGTAAGGCGAGCTAGCGTTTGTTTCCCAGTCCGAAATGGAGTTGAGTCACATGCAGTATTTGGTCCTACGAGCAAGAGTTGTTTTCTGGTACAAAGAGACACTATTGGGCTCCCATTGCTATACACAGTGCAATTAGCACTCGCGTCTGTTCCCAGCAAGTACAGTGTATTGGAATGAAGAGGAGCTACTGTTCTTGTCAGTTTCCTAAGCAGAGTTGAACTATACATGGCCCGTGTGTGTAGGATACACACTTCTTTTGTTCTGAGCAAGCTCACTGTTTTGGCCATATAGGAAACACATTAGAGTAGAAGAGTGCTCTTTTCTCAAAAGCAGAGTGTGTTTCTTGTAAGGCCAGCTAGCGTTTGTTTCCCAGTCCTAAATGGAGTTGAATCACATGCAGTTTCTGGTCTTACGATGAAGAGTTGTTTTCTGGTAAGAAGAGTCACTATTGCGCTCCCATTGTCATACACAAGGCAAATAGCACTGGCGTCTGTTCCCAGGATTTACAGTTTATTGGACTGAAGAGGAGCTATTGTTCTTGTCAGTTTCCTAAGCAGAGTTGAAGTAGATGTGGCTCGTGTGTGTAGGAAGCACAGTTCTTTGTTCTGAGCAAGCTCACTGTTCTGGCCCTATAGGAAACGCATTAGAGTAGAATACTGCTCTTTTCTCAAAATCAGAGTGTGTATCTTGTAAGGCAAGCTAGCATTTGTTTCCCAGTCCTAAATGGAGTTGAATCACATGCAGTTTCTGGTTCTACGAGCAAGAGTTGTTTTCTGGTATGAAGAGTCACTATTGTGCTCCCATTGTCATACACAGGGCAAATAGCACTGGCGTCTGTTCCCAGCATGTACAGTGTATTGGACTGAAGAGGATCTACTGTTCTTGTCAGTTTCCGAAGCAGAATTGAACTAGATATGGCCGTGTGTGTAGGAAGCACAGTTCTTTTGTTCTGAGCAAGCTCAATGTTTTGGCCCTATAAGAAACACAGTAGAGTAGAAGAGTGCTCTTTTCTCAACAGCAGAGTGTGTTTCTTGTAAGGCGAGCTAGCGTTTGTTTCCCAGTCCTAAATGGAGTTGTGTCACATGCAGTTTTTGGTCCTACAAGCAAGAGTTGTTTTCTGGTAAGAAGAGTCACTATTGCCCTCCCATTGTAATACACAGGGCAAATAGCCCTGGAGTCTGTTCCCAGCATGTACAGTGTATTGCACTGAAGAGGATCTACTGTTCTTGTCAGTTTCCTAAGAAGAGTTGAACTAGATAAGGCCCGTGTGTGTAGGAAGCACAGTTCTTTTGTTCTGAGCAAGCTCACTGTTCTGGCCATATAGGAAACACATTAGAGTAGAAGAGTGCTCTTTTCTCAAAAGCAGAGTGTGATTCTTGTAAGGCCACCTAGCGTTTGTTTCCCAGTCCTAAATGGCGTTGAATCACATGCAGTTTCTGGTCCTACGAGCAAGAGTTGTTTTCTGGTAAGAAGAGTCACTATTGTGCTTCCATTGTCATACACAGGGCAAATAGCACTGGCGTCTGTTCCCAGCATGTACAGTGTATTAGACTGAAGAGGATTTACTCTTCTTGTCAGTTTCCTAAGCAGAAATGAAATAGATATGGCCGTGTGTGTAGGAAGCACAGTTCTTTTGTTCTGAGCAAGGTCACTTTTCGGTCCCCATAGGAATCACAGTAGAGTAGAAGAGTGCCCTTTTCTCAAAAGCAGAGTGTGTTTCTTGTAAGGAGAGCTAGCGTTTGTTTCCCAGTCCTAAATGGAGTTGAATCACATGCAGTTTCTGTTCCTATGAACAAGAGTTGTTTTCTGGTAAGAAGAGTCACTATTGCGCTCCCATTGCCATACACAGGGCAAATAGCACTGGCATCTGTTCCCAGCATGTACAGTGTATTGGACGGAAGAGGATCTACTGTTCTTGTCAGTTTCCTAAGCAGAATTGAATTAGATATGGCTGTGTGTGTAGGAAGCACAGTTTTTTGTTCTGAGCAAGCTCAATGTTTTGGCCCTACAGGAAACACATTAGAGTAGAATAGTGCTCTTTTCTCAAAAGCAGAGTCTGTTTCTTGTAAGGCAAGCTAGCGTTTGTTTCCCAGTCCTAAATGGAGTTGAATCACATGCAATTTCTGGTCCTACGAGCAAGAGTTGTTTTCTGGTATGGAAAGTCACTATTGTGCTCCCATTCACATACACCGTGCAAATAGCACTCGCGTCAGTTCCCAGCAAGTACAGTGTATTGGACTGAAGAGGAGCTACTGTTCTTGTCAGTTTCCTAAGGAGAGATCAACTAGATATGGCCCGTGTGTGTAGGAAGCACAGTTCTTTTGTTCTGAGCAAGCTCACTGTTCTGGCCTTATAGGAAACACATTAGACTAGAATACTGCTCTTTTCTCAAAAGCAGAGTGTGTTTCTTGTTAGGCGAGCTAGCGTTTGTTTCCCAGTCCTATATGGAGTTGAATCACATGCAGTTTCTTGTCCTACGAGCAAGAGTTGTTTTCTGGCAAGGAAAGACACCATTGTGCTCCCATTGCCATATATAGTGCAAATACCACTCTTGTCTGTTCCCAGCAAGTACAGTGTATTGGACTGAAGAATAGCTACTGTTCTTGTCAGTTTCCTAAGCAGAGTTGAAATAGATATAGCCCGTGTGTGTAGGAAGCACAGTTCTTTTGTTCTGAGCTAGCTGACTGTTCGGACCCCATAGGAAACACAGTAGAGTAGAAGAGTGCTCTTTTCTCAAAAGCAGAGTGTGTTTCTTGTAAGGCGAGCTAGCGTTTGTTTTCCCATCCTAAATGGAGTTGAATCACATGCATTTTCTGGTTCTACGAGGAAGAGTTGTTTTCTGGTAAGAAGAGTCACTATTGCGCTCCCATTGTCATACACAGGGCAAATAGCATTGGCGTCTGTTCGCAGCATGTACACTGTATTGGACTGAAGAGGAGCTACTGTTCTTTTCAGTTACCTAAGCAGAGTTGAACTAGGTATGGCCTGTGTGTGTAGGAAGCAAAGTTCTTTTGTTCTGAGCAAGCTCACTGTTCTGGCCCTATAGGAAACACAATAGAGTAGAAGAGTGCTCTTTTCTCAAAAGCAGAGTGTGTTTCTTCTAAGGCGAGCTAGCGTTTGTTTCCAAGTCCTAAATGGAGTTGAATCACATGCAGTTTTTGGTCCTACGAGCAAGAGTTGTTTTCTGGTAAGAAGAGTCACTATTGTGCTCTCATTGCCATACACAGGGTAAATAGCACTCGCGTCTGTTCCCAGCAAGTACAGTGTATTAGACTGAAGAGGAGCTACTGTTCTTGTCAGTTTCCTAAGCAGAGTTGAACTAGATAGGGCCCGTGTGTGTAGAAAGCACAGTTCTTTTGTTCTGAGCAAGCTCACTCTTGTGGCCGTATAGGAAAAATAGAAGAGTAGAAGAGTGCTCTTTTCTCAAAAGCAGAGTGTGTTTCCTGTAAGGCAAGCTAGAGTTTGGTTCCCAGTCCAAAATGGAGTTGAATCACATGCATTTTCTGGTCCTACGAGCAAGAGTTATTTTTCTGGTAAGAAGAGTCACTATTGTGCTACCATTGCCATACACAGTGCAAATAGCACTCGCGTCTGTTCCCAGCAAGTACAGTGTATTGGACAGAAGAGGAGCTACTGTTCTTGTCAGTTTCTTAAGCAGAGTTGAAGTAGATATGTACCCTGTGTGTGAAGCACAGTTCTTTTGTTCTGAGCAAGCTCACTTTTCGGATCCCATAGGAAACAAAGTAGAGTAGAAGAGTGCTCTTTTCTCAAAAGCAGAGTGTGTTTCTTGTAAGGCTAGCTAGTGTTTGTTTCCCAGTCAGAAACGGAGTTGAATCCAATGCAGTTTCTGCTCCTACGAGCAAGTGTTGTTTTCTGGTAAGAAGAGTCACTATTGTGCTCCCATTGCCATACACACTGCAAATAGCACTCTCGTCTGCTCCCAGCAAGTACAGTGTATTGGACTGAAGAGGAGCTACTGTTCTTGTCAGTTTCCTAAGCAGAGTTGAACTAGATATAGCACGTGTGTGTAGGAAGCACAGTTCTTTTGTTCTGAGCAAGCTCACTGTTCTTGCCCTATAGGAAACACAGTAGAGTAGAAGAGTGCTCTTTTCTCAAAAGCAGAGTGTGTTTCTTGTAAGGCGAGCTAGCATTTGTTTCCCATTCCTAAATGGAGTTGAATCACGTGCAGTTTCTGTACTACGAGCAAGAGTTGTTTTCTGGAAAGGAAAGTCACTATTGTGCTCCCTTTGCCATACACAGTTCAAATGGCTCTCGCGTCTGTTCCCAGCATGTACAGTGTATTGGACTGAAGAGTTTCTACTGTTCTTGTCAGTTTCCTAAGCAGAATTGAACTAGATATGGCCCGTGTGTGTAGGAAGCACAGTTGTTTTGTTCTGAGCAAGCTCACTCTTCTGGCCCTATAGGAAACACAGTAGAGTAGAAGAGTGCTCTTTAATCAAAAGCAGAGTGTGTTTCTTGTAAGGCGAGCTAGCGTTTGTTTCCCAGTCTTAAATGGAGTTGAATCACATGCAGTTTCCGTTCCTACGAGCAAGAGTTGTTTTCTGGTAAGGAAAGTCACTATTGCGCTCCCATTGCCATACACAGTGCAAATAGCACTCGCGTCTGTTCTTGTCAGTTTCCTAAGCAGAGTTGAACTAGATATGGCCCGTGTGTGTAGGAAGCACAGTTCTTTTGTTCTTTGCAAGCTCACTGTTTGGACACCATAGGAAACACAGTAGAGTAGAAGTGTGCTCTTTTCTCAAAAGCAGAGTGTGTTTCTTGTAAGGCGAGCTAGCATTTGTTTCCCAGTCTTAAATGGAGTTGAATCACATGCAGTTTCTGGTCCTACGAGCAAGAGGTGTTTTCTAGTAAGAAGAGTCACTATTGTGTTCCCATTGCCATACACAGTGCAAATAGCACTCGCGTCTGTACCAAGCATTTAGAGTGTATTGGACTGAAGAGGATCTACTGTTCTTGTCAGTTTCCTAAGCAGAATTGTACTAGATATGGCCCGTGTGTGTAGGAAGCACAGTTCTTTTGTTCTGAGCAAGCTCACTGTTCTGGCCCTATAGGAAACACAGTAGAGTAGAAGAGTGCTCTTTTCTCAAAAGCAGAGTGTGTTTCTTGTAAGGCGAGCTAGCGTTTGTTTCGAGTCCTAAATGGAGTTGAATCACATGCAGTTTGTGGTCCTACGATCAAGAGTTTTTTCTGGTAATAAGAGTCACTATTGTGCTCCCATTGTCATACTCAGGGCAAATAGCACTGGCCTCTGTTCCCAGCATGTACAGTGTATTGGATTGAAGAGAATCTACTGTTCTTGTCAGGTTCATAAGCAGAGTTGAACTAGATATGGCCAATGTGTGTAGGAAGCACAGTTCTTTTGTACTCAGCAAGCTCACTGTTCTGGCCCTATAGGAAAAACAGTAGAGTACTAGACTGATCTTTAATCAAAAGCAGAGTGTCTTTCTTGTAAGGCGAGCTAGCGTTTGTTTCCCAGTCCTAAATGGAGTTGAATCACATGCAGTTTCCGTTCCTAGGAGCAAGAGTTGTTTTCTGGTAAGGAAAGTCACTATTGCGCTTCCATTGCCATACACAGTGCAAATAGCACTGTTGTCTGTACCCAGCATGTACAGCGTATTGGACTGTAGAGGATGAACTGTTCTTTTCAGTTTCCTAAGCAGAGTTGAAATAGATATGGCCCGTGTGTGTAGGAAGCACAGTTCTTTTCTTCTGAGCAAGCTCACTGTTTGGACCCAATAGGAAACACAGTAGAGTAGAAGAGTGCTCTTTTCTCAAAAGCAGAGTGTGTTTCTTGTAAGGCGAGCTAGCGGTTGTTTCCCAATCCTAAATGGAGTTGAATCACATCCAGTTTCTGGTCCTACGAGCAAGAGTTGTTTTCTGGTAAAAAAGAGTCACTATTGTGCTCCCATTGCCATACACAGTGCAAATAGCACTGGCGTCTGTACCCAGGTTGTACAGCGTATGGGACTGAAGAGGATCTACTGTTCTTTTCAGTTTCCTAAGCAGAGTTTAACTAGATATGGCCCATGTGTGTAGGAAGCACAGTTCTTTTGTTCTGAGCAAGCTAATTGTTCGGACCCCATAGGAAACACAGTAGAATAGAAGAGTGCTCTTTTCTCAAAAGCAGAGTGTGTTTCTTGTAAGGCGAGCTAGCGTTTGTTTCACACTCCAAAATGGAGTTGAATCACATGCAGTTTCTGGTCCTACGAACAAGGGATGTTTTCTGGTAAGGAAAGTCACTATTGTGCTCCTTTTGCCATAAACAGTGCAAATAGCACTCACGTGTGTTCCCAGCAAGTACAGTGTATTGGACTGAAGAGGAGCTACTGTTCTTGTCAGTTTCCTAAGCAGAATTCAACAAGATATGGCCCGTGTGTGTAGGAAGCACAGTTCTTTTGTTCTGAGGAAGCTCACATTTCGAACCCCATAGGAAACACAGTAGATTAGAAGAGTGCATTTTTCTCAAAAGCAGAGTGTGTTTCTTGTAAGGCGAGCTAGCGTTTGTTTCCCAATCCTAAATGGAGATGAAATACACATGCAGTTTCTGGTCCTACGAGCAAGAGTTATTTTCTGGTAAGAAGAGTCACTATTGCGCTCCCATTGCCATACATAGTACAAATAACACTCGCGTCTGTTTCCAGCAAGGACAGCGTATTGGTATGAAGAGGAGCTACTGTTCTTGTCAGTTTCCTAAGCAGAGTTGAACTAGATAAGGCCCGTGTGTCTAGGAAGCACAGTTCTTTTGTTCTGAGCAAGCTCACTGTTCGAACCCCATAGGAAACACAGTAGAGAGAAGAGTGCTCTTTTCTCAAAAGCAGAGTGTGTTTCTTGTAAGGCGAGCTACCGTTTGTTTCCCAGTCCTAAATGGAGTTGAAATACACATGCAGTTTCTGGTCCTACGAGCAAGAGTTGTTTTCTGGTTAGAAGAGTCACAATTGAGCTCCCTTTGCCATACACAATGCAAATAGCCCTCGCGTCTGTTCCAGCAAGTACAGTGTATTGGAATGAAGGGGAGCTACTGTTCTTGTCAGTTTCCTAAGCAGAGTTGAACTAGATATGGCCCGTGTGTGTAGGAAGCACAGTTCTTTTGTTCTCAGCAAGCTCACTGTTCGGACCCCTAGAAAACACAGTAGAGTAGAAGAGTGCTCTTTTCTCAAAAGCAGAGTGTGTTTCTTGTAAGGCGAGCTAGCATTTGTTTCCCAGATCTAAATGGAGTTGAATAACATGCATTTTCTGGTCCTACAAACAAGAGTTGTTTTCTGGTAAGAAGAGTCACTATTGCGCTCCCATTGTCATACACAGGGCAAATAGCACTGGCGTCTGTTCCCAGCTTGTACAGTGTATTGGACTGAAAAGGAGCTACTGCTCTAGTCAGTTTCCTAAGCAGAGTTGAACTAGATATGGCCCCTGTGTGTGGGAAGCACAGTTCTTTTGTTCTCAGCAAGCTCACTGTTCAGACCCCATAAAAAACACAGTAGAGTAGAAGAGTGATCTTTTCTCAAAAGCAGAGTGTGTTTCTTGTAAGGCGAGCTAGCGTTTGTTTCCCAGTCCTAAATGGAGTTGAATCACATGCAGTTTCTGGTCCTACGAGCAAGAGTTGTTTTCTGGTAAGGAAAGTCACTATTGCGCTCCCTTTGCCATACACAGTGCTAATAGCACTTGCGTCTGTTCCCAGCAAGTACAGTGTATTGGACTGAAGAGGAGCTACTGTTCTTGTCAGTTTACTAAGCAGAGTTGAACCAGATACGGCCCGTGTGTGTAGGAAGCACAGGTCTTTTGTTCTGAGCAAGCTCACTGTTCTGGCCCTATAGGAAACATAGTAGAGTAGAAGAGTGATCTTTTCTCAAAAGCAGAGTGTGTTTCTTGTAAGGCGAGCTGGCGTTTGTTTCCCAGTCCTAAATGGAGTTGAATCACATGCAGTTTCTGGTCCTACGAGCAAGAGTTGTTTTCTGGTAAGAAGAGTCACTATTGTGCTCCCATTGTCATACACAGTGCAAATAGCCCTCGCGTCTGTTCCCAGCAAGTACAGTGTATTGGACTGAAGAGGAACTACTGTTTTTGTCAGTTTCCTAAGCAGAGTTTAACTAGATATGACTGTGTGTGTAGGAAGCACAGTTCTTTTGTTCTGAGCAAGCTCACTGTTTGGACCCCATAGGAAACACAGTAGAGTAGATGTGTGCCCTATTCTCAAAAGCAGAGCGTGTTTCTTGTAAGGCGAGCTAGCGTTTGTTTCCCAGTCTTAAGTGGATTGCATCAAATGCAGTTTCTGGTCCTACGAGCAAGAGTTTTTTTTCTTGTAAGAAGAGTCACTATTGTGCTCCAATTGCCGTACACAGTGCAAATAGCACTCGCGTCTGTTCCCAGTAAGTACAGTGTATTGGACTGAAGAGGAGCTACTGTTCTCGTTAGTTTCCTAAGCAGAGTTGAACTAGATATGGCCCATGTGTTTAAGAAGCACAGTTCTTTTGTTCTGAGCAAGCTCACTTTTCGGACCCCATAGGAAACACAGTAGAGTAGAAGAGTGCATTTTTCTCAAAGGCCGAGTATGTTTCTTGTAAGGCGAGCTAGCATTTGTTTCCCAGTCCTAAATGGAGTTGAAATACACATGCAGTTTCTGGTCCTACGAGCAAGAGTTGTTTTCTGGTAAGAAGAGTCACTATTGCGCTCCCTATGCTATACACAGTGCAAATAGCCCTCGCGTCTGTTCCCAGCATGTACAGTGTATTGGACTGAAGAGGAGCTGCTGTTCTTGTCAGTTTCCTAAGCAGAGTTGAACTAGATATGGCCCAAGTGTGTAGGAAGCACAGTTCTTTTGTACTCAGCAAGCTCACTGTTCTGGCCCTATAGGAAACACAGTAGAGTAGAAGAGTGCTCTTTCCTCAAAAGCAGACTGTGTTTTTTGTAAGGCGAGCTAGCATTTGTTTCGCAGTCATAAATGGAGTGGAATCACATGCAGTTTCCGTTCCTACAAGCAAGAGTTGTTTTCTGGTAAGGAAAGTCACTATTGTGCTCCTCTTGCCATACAAAGTGCAAATAGCACTCGCGTCTGTTCTTGTCAGTTTCCTAAGCAGAGTTGAACTAGATATGGCCCGTGTGTACAGGAAGCACATTTCTTTTGTTCTGAGCAAGCTCACTGTTCGGACCCCATAGGAAACACAGTAGAGTAGAAGAGTGCTCTTTTCTCAAAAGCAGAGTGTGTTTCTTGTAAGGCGAGCTAGCGTTTGTTTCCCAGTCCTAAATGGAGTTGAATCACATCCAGTTTCTGGTCCTACGCGCAAGAGTTGTTTTCTGGTAAGGAAAGTCACTATTGTGCTCCCATTGCCAAACACAGTGCAAATAGCACTCACATCTGTTCCCAGCAAGTACAGTGTATTGGACTGAAGAGGAGCTAATGTTCTTGTCAGTTTCCTAAGCAGAATTGAACTGGATATGGCCATTTGTGTAGGAAGCACAGTTCTTTTGTTCTGAGCAAGCTCACTGTTCTGGCCCTATAGGAAACAGAGTAGAGTAGAAGAGTGCTCTTTTCTCAAAAGCAGAGTGTGCTTCTTGTAAGGCAAGCTAGCGTTTGTTTCCCAGTCCTAAATGGAGTTGAATCACATGCAGTTTTTGGTCCTATGAGCAAGAGTTGTTTTCTCGTAAGGATAGTCACTATTGCGCTCCCATTGCCATACACAGTGCAAATAGCACTTGCGTCTGTTCCCAGCAAGTACAGTGTATTGGACTGAAGAGGAGCTACTGTTCTTGTCAGTTTCCTAACCAGAGTTGAACTAGATATGGCCCGTGTGTGTAGGAAGCACAGTTCTTTTGTTCTGAGCAAGCTCACTGTTTGGACCCCGTAGGAAACACAGTAAAGTAGAAGAGTGCTTTTTTCTCAAAAGCTGAGTGTGTTTAGTGTAAGGCGACCTAGTGTTTGCTTCCCAGTCCTAAATGGAGTTGAATCACATGCAGTTTCTGGTCCTAAGAGCAAGAGATGTTTTCTGGTAAGAAGTGTCACTATTGCGCTCCCATTGCCATACACAGAGCAAATAGCAATTGCGTCTGCTCCCAGCAAGTACAGTGTATTGGATTGAAGAGGAGCTACTGTACTTGTCAGTTTCCTAAGCAGACTTGAACTAGATATGGCCCGTGTGTGTAGGAAGCACAGTTCATTTGTTCTGAGCAAGCTCACTGTCCGGACCCTATAGGAAACACAGTAGAGTAGAAGAGTACTCTTTTCTCAAAAGCAGAGTGTGTTTCTTGTAAGGCGAGCTAGCATTTGTTTCCCAGTCGTAAATGATGTTGAATCACATGCAGTTTCTGGTCCTACGAGTAGAGTTGTTTTTTGGTAAGAGGAGTCACTATTGAGCTCCCATTGCCATACACAGTGCAAATAGCACTTGCGTCTGTTCCAATCAAGTACAGTGTATTGGACTGAAGAGGAGATACTGTTCTTGTCAGTTTCCTAAGCAGAGTTGAACTAGATATGGCCCGTGTGTATAGGAAGCACAGTTCTTTTGTTTTGAGCAAGCTCACTTTCTGGCCCTATAGAAAACACAGTAGAGTAGGAGAGTGCTCTTTTCTCAAAAGCAGAGTGTGTTTCTTGTAAGGCGAGCTAATGTTTGTTTCCCAGTCCTAAAAGGAGTTGAATGACATGCAGTTTTTGGTCCTACGAGCAAGTGTTGTTTTCTGGTAAGAAGAGTCAATATTGTGCTCCCATTGCCATACACAGTGCAAATAGCTCTCGATTCTGTTCCCAGCAAGTACAGTGTATTGGACTGAAGAGGAGCTACTGTACTTGTCAGTTTCCTAATCAGAGTTGAACTAGATATGGCCCGTGTGTTTAGGAAGCACAGTTCTTTTGTTCTGAGAAAGCTCACTGTTTGGACCCCATAGGAAACACAGTAGAGTAGAAAAGTGCTCTTTTCTCAAAAGCAGAGTGTGTTTCTTATAAGGCGAGCTGGCATTTGTTTCCCAGTCCTAAATGGAGTTGAATCACATGCAGGTTCTGGTCCTACAAGCAAGATGTGATTTCTGGTAAGAAGAGTCACTATTGCCCTCCCATTGTCATACACAGGGCAAACATCACTGTCGTCTGTTCCCAGCATGTACAGTGTATTGGACTGAAGAGGATCTACTGTTCTTGTCAGTTTCCTAAGCAGAATTGAACTAGATATGGCCATGTGTGTAGGAAGCACAGTTCTTTTGTTCTGAGCAAGCTCACTGTTCTGGCCCTATAGGAAACACAGTAGAGTAGAAGAGTGCTCTTTTCTCAAAAGCAGAGTGTGTTTCTTGTAAGGCGAGCTAGCATTTGTTTCCCACCCCTAAATGGAGTTGAATCACATGCAGTTTTTGGTCCTACGCGCAAGAGTTGTTTTCTGGTAAGTAAAGTCACTATTGTGCTCCCATTGCCAAACACAGTGCAAATAGCACTCGCATCTGTTCCCAGCAAGTACAGTGTATTGGACTGAAGAAGAGCTACTGTTCTTGTCAGTTTCCTAAGCAGAATTAAACTGGATATGGCCATTTGTGTAGGAAGCACAGTTCTTTTGTTCTGAGCAAGCTGACTGTTCTCGCCCTATAGGAAACACAGTAGAGTAGAAGAGTGCTCTTTTCTCAAAAGCAGAGTGTGTTTCTTGTAAGGCGAGCTAGCGTTTGTTTCCCAGTCCTAAATGGAGTTGAATCACATGCAGTTTTCGGTCCTACGAGCAAGAGTTGTTTTCTGGTAATAAAGTCACTATTGCGCTCCCATTGCCAAACACAGTGCAAATAGCACTGGCGTCTGTACCCAGCATGTACAGAGTATTGGACTGAAGAGGATCTACTGTTCTTTTCAGGTTCCTAAGCAGAGTTGAACTAGATATGGCCCGTGTGTGGAGGAAGCACAGTTCTTTTGTTCTGAGCAAGCTCACTGTTCGGAACCCATAGGACACATAATAGAGAAGAAGAGTGCTCTTTTCTCAAAAGCAGAGTGTGTTTCTTGTAAGGCAAGCTAGCTTTGATTCCCAGTCCTAAATGAATTTGAATCACATGCAGTTTCTTGTCCTACAAGTAGAGTTATTTTTTGGTAAGAAGAGTCACTATTGTGCTCCCATTGTCATACACAGGGCAAATAGCACTGGCATTTGTTCCCAGCATGTACAGAGTATTGGACTGAAGAGGATGTACTGTTCTTGTCAGGTTCCTAAGCAGAGTTGAACTAGATATGGCCCGTGTGTGTATGAAGCACATTTCTTTTGTTCTGAGCAACCTCACTGTTCTGGCCCTATAGGAAACATAGTAGAGTAGAAGAGTTATCTTTTCTCAAAAGCAGAGTGTGTTTCTTGTAAGGCAAGCTAGCTTTTGTTTCCCAGTCCTAAATGGAGTTGAATCCCATGCAGTTTCTGGTTTTGGAGCAAGAGTTGTTTTCTGGTAAAAAAGAGTCACTATTGCGCTCCCAATGCCATACACAGTGCAAATAGCACTCGCATATGTTCCCAGCAAATACAGTGTATTGGACTGAAGGGGATCTACTGTTCTTGTAAGTTTCCTAAGCAGAGTTGAACTAGATGTGGCCCGTGTGTATAGGAAGCACAGTTCTTTTGTTCTGTGAAAGTTCACTGTTGTGACCACATAGGAAACACAGTAGAGTAGAAGAGTGCTCTTTTCTCAAAAGCCGAGTGTGTTTCTTATAATGCGAGCTAGTGTTTGCTTCCCAGTCCTAAATGGATTTGAATCACATGCAGTTTCTGGTCCTACAAGCAAGAGTTTTTTCTGGTAATAAAAGTCACTATTGAGACGGGCGGTGGTGGCGCACGCCTTTAATCCCAGCACTTGGGAGGCAGAGACAGGTGGATCTCTGTGAGTTCGAGGCCAACCTGGGCTACCAAGTGAGTCCCAGGAAAGGCGCAAAGCTACACAGAGAAACCCTGTCTTGAAAAACCAAAAAAAAAAAAAAAGTCACTATTGGGCTCCCATTGTCATACACAGTGCAAATAGCACTGGCGTCTGTTCCTAGCAAGTACAGTGTATTGGACTGAAGATGATCTACTGTTCTTGTCTTTTTCCTAAGCAGAATTGAACTAGATATGGCCCGTGTGTGTAGGAAGCACAGTTCTTTTGTTCTGAGCAAGCTCACTGTTTGGACCTCATAGGAAACACAGTAGAGTAGAAGTGTGCCCTATTCTCAAAAGCAGAGCTTGTTTCTTGTAAGGCGAGCTAGCGTTTGTTTCCCAGTCCTAAGTGGATTGAATCAAATGCAGTTTCTGGTTCTAAGACCAAGAGGTGTTTTCTGGTAAGAAGAGTCACTATTGTGCTCCAATTGCTGTACACAGTGCAAATAGCACTCGCGTCTGTTTCCAGTAAGTACAGTGTATTGGAGTGAAGAGGAGCTACTGTTCTCATCAGTTTCCAAAGCAGAGTTGAACTAGATATGGCCCGTGTGTGTAGGAAGCACAGTTCTTTTGTTCTGAGCAAGCTCACTGTTCAGACCCCATAGGAAACACAGTAGTGTAGAAGAGTGCTCTTTTCTCAAAAGCAGAGTGTGTTTCTTGTAAGGCGAGCTAGCGTTTGTTTCCCAGTCCTAAATGAGTTTGAATCACATGCAGTTTCCTGTCCTACGAGTAGAGATATTTTTTTCGTAAGAAGCGTCACTATTGGGCTCCCATTGCCATACACAGTACAAATAACACTTGCGTCTGTTCCAATCAAGTAAAGTGTATTGGACTGAAGAGGAACTACTATTCTTGTCAGTTTCCTAAGCAGAGTTGAACTAGATATGTCCCGTGTGTATAGGAAGCACAGTTCTTTTGTTCTGAGCAAGCTCACTGTTCGAACCCCATAGGAAACACAGTAGAGTAGAAGAGTGTTCTTTTCTCAAAAGCAGATTGTGTTTCTTGTAAGGCGAGCTAGCATTTGATTCCCAGTCCTAAATGGAGTTGAATCACATTCAGTTTCTGGTCCTACGAGTAGAGTTATTTTTTTCGTAAGAAGAGTCACTATTGGGCTCCCATTGCCATACACAGTACAAATAACACTTGCGTCTGTTCCAATCAAGTACAGTGTATTGGACTGAAGAGGAACTACTATTCTTGTCAGTTTCCTAAGCAGAGTTGAACTAGATATGTCCCGTGTGTATAGTAAGCACAGTTCTTTTGTTCTGAGCAAGCTCACTGTTCGGACCCTATAGGAAACACAGTAGAGTAGAAGAGTGTTCTTTTCTCAAAAGCAGATTGTGTTTCTTGTAAGGCGAGCTAGCGTTTGATTCCCAGTCTTAAATGGAGTTGAATCACATGCAATTTTTGGTCCTACGAGCAAGAGTTGTTTTCTCGTAAGGATAGTCACTATAGCGCTCCCATTGACATACACAGTGCAAATAGCACTTGCGTCTGTTCCCAGCAAGTACAGTGTATTGGACTGAAGAGGAGCTACTGTTCTTGTCAGTTTCCTAACCAGAGTTGAACTAGATATGGCCCGTGTGTGTAGGAAGCACAGTTCTTTTGTTCTGAGCAAGCTCACTGTTTGAAGCCTGTAGGAAACACAGTAGAGTAGAAGAGTGCTCTTTTCTCAAAAGCTGAGTGTGTTTAGTGTAAGGCGACCTAGCGTTTGCTTCCCAGTCCAAAACGGAGTTGAATCACATGCAGTTTCTGGTCCTAAGAGCAAGAGTTGTTTTCTGCTAAGAAGTGTCACTATTGCGCTCCCATTGCCATACACAGTGCAAATAGCACTCGCGTCTGCTCCCAGCAAGTACAGTGTATTGGATTGAAGAGGAGCTACTGTACTTGTCAGTTTCCTAAGCAGACTTGAACTAGATATGGCCCGTGTGTGTAGGAAGCACAGTTCATTTGTTCTGAGCAAGCTCACTGTTCGGACCCCATAGGAAACACAGTAGAGTAGAAGAGTACTCTTTTCTCAAAAGCAGAGTGTGTTTCTTGTAAGGCGAGCTTGCTTTTGTTTCCCAGTCGTAAATGAAGTTGAATCACATGCAGTTTCTGGTCCTACGAGTAGAGTTGTTTTTTTGGTAAGAAGAGTCACTATTGAGCTCCCATTGCCATACACAGTGCAAATAGCACTTGCGTCTGTTCCAATCAAGTACAGTGTATTGGACTGAAGAGGAGCTACTGTTCTTGTCAGTTTCCTAAGCAGAGTTGAACTGATATGGCCCGTGTGTATAGGAAGCACAGTTTTTTTGTTTTGAGCAAGCTCACTTTCTGGCCCTATAAAAAACACAGTAGAGTAGAAGAGTGCTCTTTTCTCAAAAGCAGAGTGTGTTTCACAGCTCTTTTGTTCTGAGCAAGCTCACTGTGCGGACCCCATAGGAAACTCAGTGCTCTTTTGTCAAAAGCAGAGTGTGTTTCTTGTAAGGCGAGATAGCATTTGCTTCCCAGACCTAAAAGGAGTTGAATCACATGCAGTTTCTGGTCCTACAAGCAAAAGTTGTTTTCTGGTAAGAAGAGTCACTATTGCGCTCGCATTGTCAAACACAGGGCAAATAGCACTGGCGTCTTTTCCCAGCATGTACAGTGTATTGCACTGAAGAGGTTCTACTGTTCTTGTCAGTTTCCTATGCAGAGTTGAACTAGATATAGCCCTTGTGTGTAGGAAGCACAGTTCTTTTGTTCTGAGCAAGCTCACTGTTCTGGCCCTATAGGAAACACAGTAGAGTAGCAGAGTGCTCTTTTCTCAAAAGCAGAGTGTGTTTCTTGTAAGGCGAGCTAGTGTTTGTTTCCAAGTCCTAAATGGAGTTGAATCACATGCAGTTTTTGTTCCTACAAGCAAGAGATGTTTTCTGGTAAGAAGAGTCACTATTGTGCTCCCATTGTCAAACACAGGGC